>NW_008667472.1:314457-324146 GCF_000695815.1 Acanthisitta chloris | reverse complement strand
TCAGCAGGAGAAATCTCTTTTAAAAAGCCGAGCAACTGAGGTCTAGAGTAAAAGCAAAAGCCCCACATTCCTTCTCAGGCCGAGAAGGCCTGAGGCAGGGGGAGCTGGGAGGAAGAGCAAAGGGGAGACAGCTCTGCTGTGGGCTGTTTCCAGCCTGAGACAGGCTGGGTTTTGCACGTGGTGTTTTTTTTGAGTTTGAATGTCATTTCTGCTAACAGGGACTTGTGTCCTCAAAGGACGACAGATCCTGGAAACTGTAGGACCATTCCTGAGCCAGTGTAGAGAAACCTAGTCCTGCTCCTTGTCTGTGTGGGCAGAGAGGGAAGGGGAGGAAATGGTCACCCTTGTCTACAGCAAGAGCTCCCAGCCCTGGAGTGCTCATATAAAGGAAACTCCAAGAAAGCGTGTTTAGTTGTCAGTAAGCCGTGCAGTATTCCCAGAGGTGGAGGAGCAGAGGCTGTTGGTAAAAATGTTGGAGCTACCTGGAGCACCATCAGTGTGGTGAGCTCAGCACGGCCCACGGCAGGGGCGAGTGGCTCTGTGGGGCTGGGAGCTGCCAGAGACTGGCAGTCAGGTCACTGGTAGAAACTACCCTCACCCCTGGCCTGGTCCAGCCTCGGCCACGCCTTGCTACCCAGCAGGAACAGGTCATCTCAAACCACAGGCTAGAGGAAAAGCAGCCTGTTGGCCCCACATCAACTCCTGGAGGAAAATGGTGTAAGATGTAAAGTTATAGTTTGGTAAATTAGTCATTCCATGCTTATCTACATGGCCATAGTTGGCTGTTCTACCTTTAATGAAAATACGGGTTGTTAAACTGCTGTTCTGCGAGTAGGAAAATTAGTTTTCTGGTTTTAGCACCAGAAAACTTAGTGTAATTATCTCTAGGTCCATTATGATGACATGAGTTTTTGCTGTACTTCCCATAAATTTAAACCCAACCCTCTGCTGCCAATGGCAACAGGATTGCACTTGTGTCAGCTGACCCAGAAGAAGTGTGTTTTCATTACCCCACAGAGGTATGCTCTGATTTAGTGGAGTGCTTCATAACCACAATAGGTCAATAGGAAGTACACTTGAACAAATACAGTGTTGCATGATGCTTAATAGTAAGGAGAAACAGTGTTAGTCATCTCAGAAGAACCCAAGATTAACAGATATTTTTAACCTTATTAGCTCTGTGCCTCAGCTTCCCACTTGTAAAATGGTTTACAATTAAATGAACCAAAGGGATGTTCTGAAAATAAATTCATTAATGTTTGAGAATTATTCAGATACTATGCCATGGAGAATAATAGACTATCCCACAAGTAAATGAAAATTCTTTGTTCCGGAAAATACATTTTGAAGCAAGTGTGCACTGAGGAAGATGGGGAACCACTCTCTGAATGGTGAGGATAACAAAAATATTGAATAACTGCCCTGCTTCTTTGTTGAGCACCATCTACCTAGGCCATGGACCAAAGTGAGTTGTTCTGTGGGGAAAATTTATAATATAATCACGTAATTTAAATCCATATTGCAAATCATGACTTTAAGGGGGTGGATTAAGATTATGTGACTGTTAATGCTGCCTTAATTGCTGCCACAATGAGCCATCTTTTTACTCACATTCCTTAATTTTGGTTGACTTTGCAACAACACTGCTCCCCTAAGCTAGTGGATTTTTTTATATAATAGTGTAAGTTTATGTCTTTATCTATATATATATTTGTATATTCTTCAAAGTTAAGTTACTGATTGAAATTAATTCCTTGAGGAGTCCTTTCAGCACTTCTGGGTATTGAAACATCTTAAAAAAGTCAGAAGCAGCCTTTGAAAAAATTGAAATGAAAAAATTTGAAAGAAAATCAGTTAAATTTGATAGTTGAAGGTAATTTTCAGTGTCACACCTGGGAATTCAGGGGTGGAACTGCCATTACTGCTAATGGTACCTGTCTGGCCTAAACCTCCACATTGCTCTGGCTTTCTTTACAAGTCTAAGTATATAAAGTGCACTAGGTGCTCTTACAAAGTGCTTACTAGGGGCTTTTTATAGTAATTCTCAAAATCTTTTGGTACAAAAATTACTTTTAGGAATATTTTGTCGTGGTAAGTCTGCGATGTATTAGCTGTGCACTTGGCATCCCTAAGAAAGGAAGAAACAAGACAAAATGGTTGTCATTTTTTTTTCCTAGCTGCTCTTAATCTGCAGCAGGACATTACATATTTTCCTTGCACCAATAAATGCTTCTACAGGCACAAGCTCTGAGGCCACATACTCTGGAGAAGCAAGTTGAATTCAAGAGTCCTCCTCCATCCCTGGAGCAGAGACATCCTTTGCCTGGTGTCAGCTGTGGGGTGGAGGGAGTGAGAGTATTTTTGAGATTGGCAGCACAGCTGGTGTTTCCTAACCAAACCTTGCATTCTCTGAGGATAAATGGGAGAAGGTGACTGGCATCTCATAGTCACTTTTATGCTAACAAAGAGTATTCTGTTTAAGTGGCCCCCTCAGGGTCTTGACCTGGAAAACCTACTCTTAAAGCCAAACAGGTTAATAAAACAGGGCATGAGCTATTAGGAGGCAAATTATCTATCCATCTGATCCAGGTAGTTGCACATAAATAGACATGAGAGGCAGCATCAAACAAAACAACCTAAAATTTAATTTTGATCCTGGTATCCCTGGGTGGGTTCTAAAGGAAATTAGGGAAGAAATGTATTGGACTATATTTCTCTGGCTTAGTTGTGTTAAGGCACTGCAATGCAGTTACATTTTGGATTTTGTATGTGACTTTACTGATTTGTGCTGTTTTATTGTTAGTAAAAATTTTGTAATTATATTGATAATAAAGTCAGATTAGGCTGTAAAGTCTTCCTGACACATAATAAACTCTTCTACTATTTTAGATACTAGAACAGAAAATTAAGGAGATTCTATTTCTCAAATACTAAAAGAGAGTCTTACCCATCCAAAGTCTATGCTGAGTCAAAGCAGCTCATGGAACGAATGCAAGTGGAGCACAGCACAGCTGAGGAAATGCTGGAATGGGAACATGATACTCATTGGTTTATGTTCCAGAGAGTGGCCATAGGTGTGCATCTGGAGTAAGGCAAGGCTTGAATTCACTCAATTGCCCCTGTGTCTTGCTCGGTAGGATTTAGCTAATCTATGTACTTGTAGATGTAAGAATTTGGGCAACTTCACTGAAAACACGATCTGTTTGATTTCACTGGTCATTTAAATTAAGTGGACTCCAACATCATTCATATTGAGAGCTGTTTGTGCAGCAGCTACTTGTGAAAAATGTGTCATCTGCTTAAGAAAACTGCCACAGTTCAAGACTAAAAATACCATACAGCATTAGCCAATTTGTTCAGGGAGCTTTTCTTTCAAGTTTGTTGCCAGCCCATGCTTAGAAGATATACATTACTAGCTGGTCTGGCCTCCTGAAACACAAGTATCTAGCTGGAAAGAACAACTTGGATCAGCTGGGCAGATATAATTAAAGTCTCAGGCTTACTTCATACCCAGGTGGAGACTTTGAAAGACTTAAGGGAATTTAGTGCTAATCCAAACTTAGTATCTCCCAACTGACGACATGATGGGCAGCATGGAACTGTAATTGGAAGGGCATTGGAGGGGGACCTGGAGAGATTACAGAAGAGCGAGAAGAGGATTAGACAAGCACAGGAATAAGTACAGCAACTTCAGAAAATTACCTAATGCAATGCATTTCTTGTGTCTTTGTGATATTCAGAATCCTAGGCTTAGAGAGTACAATACCACACACCTTTCAGTTCTGTTCTAGAAATCTGCATCTGAGAATGCCAACTGTCACAGCCTTTACAAGCTGAAGGAAGCTGCTTAGGAAGATGTAGGCAGTTCACTTGACAATGCCTCCTGTTAATCCTGCCATGTATTAGAATCATCTATCCTTATCTCCAGATCTGTCAAAACAGGACAAGTGATCAGACTTCAGGATGTTCATCCATACATCATTTGGCACATGGTCTCACAGACGTGGAGCTCCATGATCTACCAGCACACACAGATCTTGCTTAATGTTCACATAGCCTCTTTGAAAGGATTTTCTGGGCAGGTTCACTTTGATTAAAATGGCATCTTCCCCTGCCATAGAATTCCTCTTTGCCACGTCATATAATCATGTATTCCAACAAGTGCTCAGGAGCTACAGTTAGGGATTAAATCAAGCTTGCAAGCATGTGAATCCTCTTTTTATGACCTTGCCTCCATCTCATTTTCCTAATGTTGCTTTCACATTATCTTTGTCTCTTCCAATTCTGTTTTCCTTTTTGTTACTTTTATTGGTGCTTTTCTCCTTGATCCTGTCCCTCTAAATAATTTGTTTCCTATCTCTCCTTTGGAATGAATCTGTATGCTCTTCTCTTACTGCCAGTCTTCTGAGCTATACCCAGAGATTAGCAGTCTCTTCTAACCCTACTGTGAGTAGAATTTGGCATGCAGCAGAGTGCTAGTCTTAAGGAGCAGACACTGCCCAGAGGGACAGCGTGGGACATGCAGTGAAACCAGATGAAATTCAATATGACCACTTGAGATCCAAGTCAGAAAAGGCAGATTTTTAAATTAAATGTTGTATTGCAAGGTGAGGGAAGGAAACTAATGAAGTCTGTTCCCTTAGAATGAAGGCTGCAACATGTATATTCTTATTTTACTATTACTATAATTTTTAGGAGCAATTGCAGATGAAAAATGGCATCACTCTAGTTGATAAGAAGGCAGATAGAAACTCAGGATCATCTGATAGCGCCAATTAGGGAAGAAATTGAGATAGGTAATTCTGTGAAGTAATCTTGTTTGATGATAAGATCTTGTTGTGCTTGCACATAGGAAGCATCAGCCAGCTAGAAACAGTTCCTCTGGTCACATCACCAAACCCATGTAGTAGCATTGCCAGGAGAGTCTCTAGGCTTCTCGTGGCTTGCACAAACTCAGACTTGCTTTCCACTCATTGCTTCCATAGATATTACATACATGCCTCCATCATGCTTTAAAGCAAGGTTCAGCAAAACCATTCTTTTAGATCGGTTTCTTTTCTGCAGTCTTCTTTGTCTTCTGTTTTTCTGGTTTTTGGTTTTTTCCCAACCATGCTGTGAATCTTTCAGGTGACTTAAGTAAGCATTAGCAGGCCAACAATGTCCTACTTCTTTTTGTCTTTAAATCCTGCCTACATTTCATGAATGTCTCTCTGTCCCATCTATAATTTCAATATACCCGATTTAATTTTATTTTTTTAAAATCTTTTATAGTGATAGAACCCAAAATTTATCAGGAAAGGTACATTTTCCACCCCTGTCCTGTCTAGTAAACCTATGTTTAGGTAAGATTCCTAGGCCTGGAGTGATGGGGTTTTATCATCAATATTGTCACTTTGTACTATTGGCAATGACGTAATAGCTTGGCTAATTAAATTCTAGTAATATGCACTTACATGGCTGATCAGTACTAAAGCTATTCATTTTATATCATTTTAATCTTTAAAATGTTACAAAAGCTATTTGAAATGAGTGGCTTACTGTAAGTGAATGGACAGAGACCACAGTCAATAAGTAAAGTGCTCATTCACCGAAGTGCTTTAGCAAGGTTATATTTTGTTAAAGATTTTGAAGCTGGACATAGTGTTGAATTGAAGCCCATCAGCCATTCCCGTCATTTATTTAGATTTGCTAAATGATCTGAAAAGAGATTCAAATGCCAGCAGAAAGGGTTGGGCAGAAGGACTACCAGGCTAGTCCTCAGGTTCTCCACTGTCCTGTTTTGGATGCCACTGAAGGTAAAACACAGTGCATCAAATTATGTGGCCCACCAAGATACATCAAAACATTGCCTTTGGTTTATGTTGCTTTAAATGTGAAGTGATACAGTACATGGGTCAAGACTTGTGTTACCCCTTAACAAGATGGAATGCAACTCAGTGTATCACCCAAGTGCACACTTAGATGATGCTGGTACTGGTTTGAAGAGCAACTGTTTGGCTTGACATCTTCCTCAAACTTAATAAGTTTCCCGCAAAGTTAACAATCACTGGCTAATGACACCAGAGAGAAGAATACACAACACAAGACATGAATTGGCCCACAGCATGTAACTTTTCAGGTAATGTTTATTAAACATTATCTTTGTTTCAAAGCAGTACACTGGAAGAACATCCAAATGACTTCAAAGCTTCAATGATGATTTTTGTGTTATATTTTAACAATGTATTTTATCGCTATAGCTCGCTTTAAATTTGCTTCAAATATTAAACAGACTCTGGCTATAGTAGTTAGCTGAATTGTTTATGGGATCAAAATCAAACTAAACGTTGAGAAAATTTTCAGCAAGAGATTCCAGTTAATGAAAGCACCATTTGTGATGTGCTAAAACATGTATACACATAGGTATTGCCCCATTTATCAGACATGAGAGCTAATTACCTCATCCACTGCTATATTTCTTCCATCCTCTGAATTTCAATTCCCAATATTAACACATAGGTGGTCAAGCTGACCATCGAATAGCCTACATGAGCATGAATGCATTAAATAATTTAATGTTAGAAGAGTTTATTAAACTGCCACATTCTAATCAGCATGCGTACCTGCCTTCATTAATCTTGCACTGGTCCATGGTGTGTCTCTACAGCCGACATAGAGTGTGCTAATGTTAATAGGAGCTCTTAACAAACAGGATCAGTTAATCAAGGAAAATTTACTATTAGCCACATGACCATGCATACTGAAATATAATTACAATCAGATTTAACCTCTTCATTACTGCATTCATCCAAATATTTTTTTCGTTATCACTTTTGATACTAAAGTATTCCAAACTGAAACATGATTATACTCATTTGAGCAGGAAATACTTACGTCAACTGACATTTATGAAGAAGGGAGAATTTCTTTTTGCCATGTTTTCAGCGTATAATGTTATATGGCTTATATTTATTGCCAAAAGCAAGAAACCTAGTACCACATTTTCTCTTCCAAAACCTGACTACAGGAAATAATTGCTGGAATAGAATGTTGAAAAATGAGCTTCACTATTTTGGATTGATTAAATAGAATTTAGCCCTTGTTAAGTTGTCAGTTAGCCCTGGATGTGGTGGGTGTAATTTAGAATATACAGGGGCTTTAGCAGTTAAAATGTTATAAGTTCATAAGCTATGTATTTCTTTCCAATATCAATTGAACCGTATTCTTTTATACTTGGCTATTTTCATTAGATCTTAGACTGTGATAAGCAATTAAGCTCCATCAGTGACTATGATTCTTTGAGTTGGTTCATAGAATGTAAGAGGTTGGAAGGGACCTCTAGAGACTTAGTCCTCAATAGAGAAAGGGTAAATGAAGATAATTCCATTTCAGAGCTATTGATTTTGATTTATTTTATTTTATTTTTAAAACGTTCTTTTTCTGTATGCAGAGTAGACAGTAATAGTCCAGGAAAGAGAAGGTCGAGCCAATTTCTTTAATTAGGAATCCTCATGATATTTTGGGTGGAAGAACAATGTATTTTGAACCATAGAGCAGAGGTTAGAATTCTGAACTATTTGCCTCACCCCCTTCTCCATTATTCCTCCTTCTCCTTCACTCTGATGTTTAAACTGAGTAACTTCTGCAGTCCTGGGATGTTTTTCACCTCTGAGAAATCAGTTTGCTGAGAACCTGCATTTTGGTGCAAACTGCTGCATTCCAGTGGTATATATGTCTGGGGTTTTTTTGTGACCTAGAATAAAAGCCCAGACAGGATGGTAAAGACCAGGAAGGGAAAAGGACTTGGTAAGACAGCTTTTTTTAAAAAAAATCTTTTTTTCTCCCTCACCTACTATTCTGACATTCTTTTTTCTCTACTCACTTGTCTATGTTACTTATGCATTTTCTTCCTTTCAATCCTTTTCTTCCATCTTTTGACCTCTTACTTTCTCTCAGTTTATTTTTGTATTTGTGTTTCTCATGCTGTTACCTTACTGTTGGAGTGCTTTTCTTGCCTTACTAGCACCCTTAATGCAAAAAGTCTTAAAGCATTCCTTTGGCAGTGCCTGAGTGTTTGGGGGTGGTTTACTCCTGTTCTCTGAAGACTTCTCTGTTGCAAATAGGCCTTTTTATTTTTGCAGCTGTAGATACCATTACTTACTGTGCTGGATAGATGGAGTCTTACATCATACATAAAGCTGGGACAATTGATTAGCTGTTGAGAACAAGGACTGTTTCTCTCTAACCTGTCCTGTCCTCTACTACTATCTTAGAGTATCATTCTCTGTAATGATGGTTCAGCTTCATCCTTGATGCAAACTGAGGAAGCCAATCAGTTGAATTTTTTATATGTGCCAAAGACAGATTAGTCTTCATGTTTGCTCTGGCACAGAAGCCTCTTTCTGCTACACTATACACTTTTTAAGGTATGTGATTGCATTTGGAATGAAAGCATGGCTGTCACTCTGCTGCAATACATATACTCTAATGGCATCATGCACAGTACTGGTTGAATTTTGGGGAAAATGCTGTATTTGCAGGTCTGTTGCAGAGCAACTGTAGGATAAAGAAGATTTGACTCCCATGAATTTTGTGTGGGGGGGGGGGGGTGTGGAACAGAAAGCATTTCTTGCACAACCTAACTGATACATAGTTACATCACTGGTTTTTTTCAGCATATCCAGTACTCTAAATTAGAACATTTAAGCACTGTATTAGTATCTAGTGTACTGAACAAACTCAGTAACATTGTCAAGACTAAACTGCAGAATAAATAACACAACATAATGAGAACAAGATCTGATTCTTCATTAGCAGAATATCCTTCTCTGCCCTGCTTTCCTTTTGTGCTTCTGGTGCTTTCGATTGCAATTGCTGTATAAATCTGACCACAAAGGATAACTCTGATAACTTGCTAAATGTACAAATCCAGCATGATAGAAGAATTTAATGCAATAGTATATGACTCAAATATAATGTAGTTTGGAAATGTCATATGATAATCCTACATAAAACCCTATTCATCAAAAGGCTTCTGCTGTCAGGCCATGATGATGCTTTGATTATTTTACACATTATTTACACTAGATAGAGTTAGAAGGCATATTCTATGCATGATTCAAGATGAAAAGTAATCCTTTAAAAGAGAGGGTGTATTCTTTGTACAGATGTTAATTTTGATCATAGGAAAAGGGGGAGAAGTACTAATAAAATTGGTCAGGACATAACAGTATTTTAAAATTACTCTTAAAAAGCGAATGGATGTATAACGTGAAAGTATTTTTAAAAATTTAACATTACATTAAAGTAGCTGCCTGAGTTCTGTGGCTGGGAATTTGTAAGCTAAAGGAGATATGACATTTCCTGTAATGAAATCAGGATGGCTAGAAAAAATACCTGAAAAGGGCCTAGACTGGAGAAAAGAAGGACAATTCAGCAAGATTTGTGGCATCATATATCATGGGGCACTATAGCAGCTGGAAATGTGTGTTTATCAATCCAACTGAATAAACAAGATCAAAAGAGCTAGAAATGACCCAGAGCCCTGGTGCTGTCTGTGCTGACCATTGCTGAAAGAGACAGGTTGTCTGTGGCAGGCAGTGTAGGGGGAGATGTCAGGTATTCATTAACTGATCAGTGAAGGGACCTGGAGGTCTGAGAATTACAGTCAAACCCTGTAGATATGCTAGAGATGACATACAACATTCAGT
>NW_008667472.1:292491-314419 GCF_000695815.1 Acanthisitta chloris | reverse complement strand
ACATTCAGTACCCTTCCCCTCCCTTCCCTTCCCTTCCCTTCCCTTCCCTTCCCTTCCCTTCCCTTCCCTTCCCTGAATTGCATTTCAAAGAACATTTTTTTCTTCCAGCATTCCCCTATACATAGCAGGTGATACATGTTGTCCTGTAGATTCTCTACTCCTTTGTTTGGATTCAGCTATGCTCTGTGGATTCTGTTGGTTTCCACAGGAAAACTAAAAAAGCTGATGTAATTTCCCCTGACTTTTAAAGGACCACTCAAGATCTAGTGTTTCCCTCTATCTCTGACTTACCAAACAAAGTCCTACCTACAGGCTGATAAATATTGATGATGTATTGATGATGCTGAAATTGTCTTTTGCCATAAAGGTTTAAAGTAAATATTCTTTATGTAAAAGTTCAATTTATAATCTATATATCAAGAGAATGTGGTAAATTAAAATCATAAGCTTTTCCTTAATTATGTACAAGAGTTCCAATGGCCTACTGCCACATTTTACTGAAGTAAAACACTAAAAAGTGTTTGCCACTTAATATTGATGTGTTTTTTATTATCATGTTTGCTGAATTTCCTACACACATCAAATAGCCGAGAAAATAAAACGGGCATAAACAGTTTTAGAAAATTAATGTTACAGGGAATTTGCTGAAGGAGCTGGAAGGCCAGATTAAAATATTTTCCAGACCTGCTGAGAGCTTATCTTAAAACATGACCAAGATAATTGTTTTATTTTCCTCTTCTGAAACATCTGGAACAAGTTCTTAAAGAGATAAGAAGTGTATGCACAAAGTGCAACTGCGGCATAGTGTTACACTCCCACATAGCTTTTCATTTAATGTGTTTCAACTACCACCTGGCCAAACAGAGATGAAAATTTAGTAAAACATGTTCAAGCTCGAAGAATCGTTCAATCTTTTGCTATTCCCTACCACTCCTCACATGATTTGTCTCCTGCTTCTCTTTCTCAAGGGCTAAATGTTTCAGGGAATCACAGTTTGTAGTCAGCAGAGTAACCACAACAAAGCTCTTCTGGAAATGAAAGCTACATGCAGCCTCTTCTGCTTTTATCTGTAAATGAAACACACTCTAAGCCTGTATCTGTTGTTGTAGGCTGTCTAAGGGAGTTAGGCACCTTTTTATAAATCTCATCTTGAAATCCCATCTGAAGAGAATTATTTCCTTGTTCTTTATGATTACAAGGCATTAGCAGATAGAAGTGTTTTCACTGGGATAACTTATTTGTAGCTGAGCTTTCCCTTAATGAGAATATGCTGTTTTCTGCCTGTGATTTACACACTGAAGATAGAAGTGTGTACAGCTTGAATATATAGAAATACTTGTATTGAAAATAAATGAGAATATATTTTAGTTTAGACAAAATGGCAAACTGTGAGATGCTAGTGAGGTGCTCTTAAGACAGAAAGCTGTACTGGGCCTTTCTAACAGTATGATCCACACATCCCTTTGAGGAAAAGTACATGAGAATGATGCAAGATTTGCAAAACCATACTTGTTAAATCTTAACAAAAGGAAAAAGGGAATAATTACCTAATTGTATTCAATATATGTGTGACACACAGGGATAACTCACAGCTTCTTGATGCTGCAAATCTACCTGCATAAATTCTGGTAGCAATGTGTAAGGGGGTGTGGACACCAATGCCAGTTTCTGAGCTATTCTGTTAAAATTATTCTTACTCTGCTAAAATTTAAAATTAAAGTGGAGGTATTCCTTATTGGGTGATCTGATTGCTTTGTAAGTCAGGAGTCTGACTTCTGCTCCTTCAGAGAGAAAGACATGCCAGCAGCAGTAAAATGTCTTGTGTCCAGCTGGAAATTACCACCAGAATCATTGTTTCAAAGATTTTTCTTGGAATAAATTCAGTTTCTGTGTGCCTCCTCAGCCTCTGAAATACTGTGAAGAAGTGAATGAGCATGGAAGGTGTACTTCAGCATCTTCTTTTATCTTTTTATTCACAATTGCAAAGTTCCAGTTTAATGATAACAACAAATTCTACAGACTTACTTTTTTTAGGAGTAGTTTGTCAAGAACTGTGCAATTTTTAAGTCAGATTTTGCTGCTATTTAAAATAACTTTCTATTTTAAGATAATCAGTTGCATGAGACAAGACAAAGCATGCCTTTAGTGCTGAAATGCTATTTAAAATTTGCATGTGGTTTAAACCAAACATTTGACTTTTTGCTTTGCTGACCATTTTGCTTTCAATTTTTTTCCAGGTAATTCCAAAATGAATCCCCTTATCTTCTCTTTCCCAGGAATTGCAAGTGAGTAAAAAAATATTATCCTATTTTAAACTATTAGTTAAGTAGTTAAATTTAATTTAATGGTTAAACTATTAAACTATCATATTTATTTTAGGTAACCATCTTGTCTATTAGGAAGAAACAAAGAGAAGGAAAATATAGAGATAAAACACACAAGAGTTACCAAGAGTAAAAAATGTTCATACAAATGTGTTTCAGAGAGTCAAAGACAGACATTTAAATCCCATTTCAGATCATGTGTTCTACAGATCTCAAAGGCAGGAAAGCTCTACCTTGACTCAGGGTTTTCCTGAAAGCTCATTCCTGGATCCAGTAGAGTTTTGACATGATTATAATTCAATCAGATGATAATGGTCCCATCTGGCAATACAATAGCAAGTCAGCCGAGACTGATGGTGACATTTTACCTTCTCCAAATTCCTCATTCAAGAGCTCAAAGGACCTATAAATTTGATATCCAGCTCTTCCTCCTCACTTCCTTGCAGCACAGCCAATTTTCAGTCCTTTCTTTTTCCCTATAATTTCTGAGACTATTCTGACATCTCATCTCCTGATGTATGTTGTGAAATCTTATTTCCACACTCTTCATAATCCAGTAACTTTTCCCGCCTTAATTTGGCAACATGACAGCTTTTTATCTGTGTTTTGACTTTTTAAGTGTTGTCTTTACTTACTTCTTAGTAGCCTTAAGTAGGGAAGGAATTAAGTTTAAGCTTGGCCGTTTCTGCAGCCCTTGCCACAGGAATGAGGAAAGCATGACAAAGGTAGCTGTGCTTTTTAGATACCAACGCAGACTTTCCCAGAGGTAGCCTGAATGCCATTACTCGGTATTGCGTTGTTTAGACTGGCATTTAGTATCTGAATACATTAGTACCGTGTGCTTAATTAAAGTAAACAGTGATTAAAAGTCTGATGATGCTTCCTAATTCAATACTGAGGTCTGCACTCACAAGATGAGACTGTGACTGCAGAGTGTTTTCCTCAGGAGTGAGGTTTGAATGTGAAGTTCCTTGTCTGTGCCATTTGCTTCTTTTTGCCAATTTGGTTATGGCCATACCTCTGTCTGTAAGGGAGCTGTAAGCCTTGGGAGTAGAAGATAGTGAGGGAGAGAGGATTTAAATCCAAGACATTTTGCTGTCTCTTTCATAGATCATCTCCTTCCTTTCTAAAAAACTGCCACACTAAACATGAGGGTGTGTGCATAACGGAGTGGGAAGAGGCAGAAGGAGTGTTAGGAAAGGGTCAGGAACCTTCTAAACTGGCTTCATCACTGACAAAACTGATACCATGAAAGAATAACATATGGTAGAGAAGGATACAGTATTTGTGTTCTTGCATTGCTGGAGACACAAGCAACTTAATGCTATAGGAATGTTCAGTGTAGAATTCTTCTGTGGTTGCTTGTTGTCTGCCCAAATAACACACCTCCGAAGACAACAAATATACCAATCCGTAGTTCTCTGCAAATTTCCCCAAGAATTTTTCCACAAGCTTTCCTAGGCCTTATTTTCAGTGCGCTGGCAGCAGCAAACACTGCAGCAGGTTTTTCTGTCTGACACCTCTCGCTCGTCCTGATCACTACATTTATCGACACACAGATTTGTTTTTTCAAATCTCAACTTCAATCATACTCATTTTATCATCTCTGAAGATTGCTTGGCACTAATCTTGGTTTGGTTTGGTTTGGGTTTTTGTTTTAATGACGCTTCAACAGAGATCACTGAGTTTCAAAAACATAAACATTCCTTCCAGCCTATCCAGAAAAGCACATTGGAACCTAACAGAATAAACCTCCATCTTGTAGGGTCATTCGATGGATAAACAAAACATGTACTCAGTCATTGCTTTGCTGGAACTTATCTTTGCTTCTCATATCCATCCTTTGCCAAATTCTGTCGTCCTCATTTTACTGAATGATATTTTATTCCTCTAGTCATCCTATACATCCTAGCAGAACTATGAGAGCAGGAGTTTCTGTGCTGTACATATGTGCAAAAGAATTTGACCCACAATGCTGTTGATTTGTTGCTGCCAATATTGTTGGGGGTTTTTTTCCTCTTTTTATTACTTATTTAGTTAATATAAATTCATAGACTTTTAAGATTTTGAGGTATGATATACTTCTAATCCTACTTGGTTTATATGAACATTGTATAATGAAATATTTTCTAAGCAAAATATTGTAAAAACATTTTTAGTGTTGAGTCAGCAGCTCTGAATTACTGAAAACATAAATTTAGCAGCATTTCTTCATTCAGTCTATGGTCCTATCTCACTGTGTCTGAGAGCCTGGATAGGGGAGGAGGCATTTGAAATGTATTGGGAGTTTCTCTTTTGTCTGTTCTTTCTAAACAGTTTTTGGGTAGCGGGAGGAGGAGTGCTTAGGCTGTGGGGTTGCAAGTTCCACATTCCTACTCCTTCAGCATTAGGAGATTGCTATAAAGATTGGCCTGATTGCCCTCCCTGTGCTTGGTCTTGTTCCCACACTCCTGCTGTTGACATCATCACCTGCCTACTCCCAGACTCCCCCTTATCTGCAGCAAAATGCAAATCTTCTTCAAATTATGATAGCAATCTCACGCCAAGTAATAGCTATTTTGTTGCAAACCATCAGTCATGTATCCCTTGTGCCCAGTGTTGCCACCAGATACAAATAATAGGCAGGTCAAAGCAGCTCGCTCTTAAAACTAAGCCTTTGGGTCAAGTCTAACCCTGAAAGGCTGGGTTCAGTAAATGTTGAAGGTAAGTTGACATTTTCCTACTTGGAAACCCTTATTCTGTGTGTACGACAAAGAAAATTCGAAGGAGAATAGCAAATCGTTAAAAAAGCAGGACAATGTTCACAGGATCCATCCATACAGCCTGGTCTTCTCCTTTGTCTCCAGCTGGGAGTGTTGGCCAGTGGATAGCTGAGGCCCAGTTGCCTGGGGTGGGGGCAGAGTGCTCTTACTCCCTGCAGTGCTGCTTACTTTGGGTTTTGGCTTCTGCCTGTTCCTGCCACCATGCTTCCAGGTCTGTCAAGAACAGCAGATGTCCTCATTGCAGTTCCCTGAGCTGCTCTGTGACCTCTGAAATATCAGTAAGAACATTCCCTACTCCCCATCAAAAGGCATCTCCTTGTCTCATACTAGTACAAATCCCTCAATGTACATTAGATCCATCTGCATGATCTCCGCAGTAGCACAAAGAGGCTCACTGGAGAGAACAGGTTTTAGGTTCATACAACTTGTAGTTGCCAAAATCTCGTTGTAGCTTTCCCCCACCACACACACACAGTTTGTTTCCCTGTGCAGCCAGTTCTGAGTCTGTACAATCTTCTGTCTGTTCTCAGCATTGTTGACAGGGTGGTGGACAAAAAGAGTGTGCAAAGGAAGATCTTCCTATAGCATTTTCCCAAAGAGAGCTGCTGCCATTCTGGGAAAATACTTTATGTAAACAAGGAATATCTGTGGATGCTTGACTCTGTTCAATACAGAGTAAAGTGGAGGGCCTTAAAGCTTGAAGACAGGGGGCCTGTATGTTCCATCCTCTGATGGTTTTATTCTGCTCCCTTGTGTTGAGTATAGCCAATGTGGCTGCATTTCAGTACTCTGTAATGACAAAAGCACCATCTAAAATATTATTTAGAAATAATAAGATATAAATTTACGCCCATAAATATAAAGGAAAACCCACTGCTTTCTGCAGATTGGAATCTATTTCACATTTAGTAATGGCTCATTCAATGTCAGCTGATCCATTTAGCTGCAATGGGTTGTTGTTTTAGTTTATAAGGTTTTTGAAAGAATGCTGTTATCATACAGTCTTTTAAAATAATGCCAATAATAATATACCATTAGCTGAGAGAAGAATGCTAAAATTATGAGATCTATTCCTACCCAAAGGCAGCCAACCATATTTGTAAATTGGTGTGATCTCCTTCTAAGTAGTTGTTCAGGTTTGCTGTGACTCACTAGTCTCAGTAGTGAGTGGACTGGTAATTTAGCTTCTCTCTATTTTCTGACTATCTTGACCTCTACAGCTTTTTTTTTTTTACATTATCCAGTAAGCATGGTATTTTCTGTGCACTAAATAACACAGACAGTAATTGTGTATGTCTGTGTTAAAATGGGGGGATGTTAAGGGGGGGTTATATATGGTTTTATTACGTTCTTCCACTGTGTGTCAAAGTTCCACACAGAGTGCCTGTTTTTACTTAGAATTTTTTACTTTTTATTAACCAGAACTTTTCAACCTTGTGTGATCTCTTTACAATTCCCTTTAGAATACATAATTGTGCTCGATCAATTTGTTAAAGGCTTTTGAAGTGTTAAAAAAGCTGCATTAAAATTATTTTCTTTCAGGTTTTATGTTAATGAACATAGGTGCTATTCAAAGCAAAGTCAGTGTGTCAAGGGAACTTTAACTAAAGTTATTCATACATAAACTAAAAAAGGAAACATCTTTAGTGGAGGAAAATACATTTAATGAGTAAGTGCAGCACACAATTCCTCCTTTCAAAACTGTCAGTTCATATTGAACCTCCATTCTAGATATCTTACAATTACTTTGTCAACAGAAGGTAGAGTAGTGATGGATGATACATTGGTTCTTGAAACCAAACTTTCTGTGAGTTACTTAGGCTGAAACTAAGTGCTTTTACATTCCAGTCTTATTGATGATAGTGGTTTTATATTTATCACCCTGTCATTTCAGTTGACTATATCAGCCTCTTCAGTGCAGGAATATGGACACTAATGGAGGTGTGTCCTTAGTGCTCTAAAGGGTCACAGACTCGTTCCACTAACACGTCCTCAGCCCTGTTATAAGCTCAAAAATCGTTTTGCCATTTTAAACAGTAATCTGCAGCTGTAGGTGTATGAGGCCTGTGAAAAACAGTTCCTTTCTGGTCTTTTTAGACCATGCTACCTGTTTGACACTGAATATGCTTCTTTCAACTTTCACTAATAATAATGTTACTGTTTTGCAACCTGCCCTATAATAGTCAGAATTCTACCAGGGCCTTGGGAGTCCAGGATCAGATTGCAACATTTATTTATAAGAAATTCTGTCAAGAATCAATAATAGTCTTGGGTCTCAAGTTCCTTCTTTAATAATACTTTGATATGATTTGTCACAAGCTAGCCCACAGTATCCACCAGATTTTATTACTTAGCTTGCAGCACAGTCTCTCATCTTTGAGTCATGAGATCAGCCATGGGGAGACCTTTAAAAAGCTATATTCTTTACTGTTTGGTTATTACAGAAAGTCTATATTACTCAATAATATCTTTTATAAGGTGTGCTGTCACATCTTCACATAGATGTTTAACCTCGATGTAGATATACTGAATGCCTGGAGGCCATTTTAGTGACATGGACATTGTTTTTCATGATTGGATGCCAAATGTATCAACAAAAACAACAGAAGTTGGGCCTTATTTTCACAGCTTGGTAGTTCTGACTGAATCTCATACAAACTGTCGATAGCAACTAAGATTTTATTTAGAGTGTAGAGTGTAACATTTTTATTACTTGAAAGTAGCAGAAATTCTGTGAAAGCAATTTAGATTACTTTCCACTGTAATATCAGTTCCTTAGGTTCTACTGTGTATCTCAATAAACAAGATCCTACTGTGTCACTCGCATATTGTGGTTCTAAATATATAAGATTTAACTTAGACCTGAAAGTCAGATAGTTTCAGTTGGCATTTACTTATACAGATGGTTTACAAAATGAGTTATATGTATTCCTGACTAAAAGAACAATATGCTTGATTCAATGAAATTTTCAGTAAAATTTGTTTAAAAATGCATGGACTGAGTACAGTCTCACCAACCTGTGAAATTCAGATGCTCCTTTTCCATTTTTTATGAAATTAAGAGCTGAGGAGTCACAGGGGAAGACAGAGATTTTCTCTATCTTATGTGTCAGCAGAGTCATGCCCAGGACTAGCACCAGTAAAACAAACAATAGATAAACATGTTTTCATAAATCATGTTTTTTTGGCAAAAAAAAAGCTTATAATTTAAAATTCAATAATTCTGAAAGTTTTCTTGCTAATAAAAGGAATTGCTTATTGTGTAGATCTCTGTATTTGAAGGCTCTTTCAATTTGCTGTGTAACTGTGTTGTTTAGAAGAGAAGGAAACCTTTAAATGAGGGTACTGGTGAAAGTTGAGTTATGTTTTCTGGGGCAGGCAAGTTTTCTTCAGGATAGAAGCGTGTATGTATTTCAGTGCTGCTCATAGTGAGTGCCTTAGAAATAAGTAGGTGTGATGATTTAATTTTAAACTATTATATCTCCCTGGTTTATAATTTTTTAAGCCTGTCCCAGTAAAACTTGTAAAGCAGGTAGGTCATTGTGAAAGCCAATCCTCATGTATAATAAAGTTACATGGCCTGCTTTACCTCAGAGCTAAGAATACAAAACTATTAATAGATCCATAGAGGGTTGTAATACACATATTGAAAAACAAAAATAATTCTAAATTATTTATTAACAGCTCACAGACAATGTTGAATCACAGAAAGGCAATCTACAATTGATTCTAGAAATGGACTAAACCAACTCCAAGACTAAAAATGCATGTAGGTTAGACAAAGATTTTTACCCATGTAAAGCTACTAAGATTCTTTCCTTAATGAGAATTTAATTGATAACTAGATATACTTCCTTCAAAAGGCTTTGCAAGTTATCCTAAAACAAAGAGTTTAGTTACAGATGCAATCTAAAATGTCGTAATTCCATAATATCTGAAACACTGTATTAATTTTACAAATTGCTCCAATTTCTGACAAGATCCTTGAATAGCAAGTCCTCGGGAAATACAGCAATGTGTAGTATTCACTCATAGTGTTAATTTTCAGGCACCCTAGTCAATTAATTTTGAAACATTTCAAAAAAGATTATTGTCTAATTATGTCTGTGATGTTTGATTTATATTGAATGGGTGAATTAGAAAGATGATAAATATCTTTTCCAATGGATATTTTGGAAAAGTTAATGTATCTGGTACCACCAGAGAGTTCATACAAATACACATATGCACATGAACATACATATATAATAAACAAAAAGTGAAGCAATTGTATTTACCTTTTATAGTTTTAGAGCCATATGTACCATAGTCTAACTTTCAAATATCTGAATAATCTACCTGCAGGTAGCATTGAATTAGAAAAGATATAAAAAAAGACACTGAAATGAAGCCTGGAGTCACCTATGGGAAAAACAAAATGGTATAAATTAGATGTGGACTTGAACACTTCCTATGTAAAATAAAGGAGAAAAAAATCAGGAAGGCTGTGGAGCTTATAAAATTAAAAATGAGTTAGAGGTGGGCATTTCAACATTAAAATTAGAAACAGAGAGCTAGTGGAAACCTGGCTTCCTGCCTGTATTTCGTAAACTAGCCTGTGCTCTAAATTTATGAGAAACAGACAACATGTTAGCCCTAGACCTGTCTCTTCTAGGCTGACCTCAAGCCCACAGGTTGAATCTGTCTCATCAGAACAATTCATTCAGCTCATGCCCTGCTCGTTTCCTTAGAGCTGTTATCACCCTCCCTGAGGAATGTAAGGGAATCTGCCCATCACATGACCAAAATGCAGATGTGACCTGTCAGACAGCCTGATTTATACCTGCCACATCCCTGCCTAGCAGGTATTTGGGGTTTTTTTCCATAGCATCCTCTGTGCACGTGTGGGGAGAGAGGCATTCAGCTGGCCTTTAGTGCCTGCAGAGCAGGATGTGTTATCAGATGCATCTAGAAAGCTTCCCCTTCCAAACTGTTCTTTTCTGCCACACCTGTTAGCTCTGCCAAACTCATGGTTTTCATTTGCTCAAGTGTCCAGCAGTGTATTGACTATCCCTCTAACACGAGCATAACACATGCTTATTTTTTGCATGTCTTTAGATAATTCAATAATAAGCAAGAAGCAGTAGAATAAAGAATGAGCCAATTTTTGAATTTTAATAGTATAAATGTATAGTGGATATGTACGTACTTTTTGGAACTAGTAGCAGAGTCAATCTCTTCAAGATCCTTCATTGTTACTGATTCTGGAGACCCTTACCAAGGTATTCACTCTAATATACAAACCTGATCAGACTACCTTAGGTTTTGTCTGACTATTTTTTCCTTGAGCCTTGTGATTTAGCAGTCAATCCTGACAAGTCATTGGCTATTTCCATGGTCAGTTAGCTGTGCCATAATAACAGGTTCTGTAAAATCCCTCAAAATTCAAAGCAAAACAACATGCATGGCTACTAATTGTATGAGCTTGATGATTCTGTGAAATTTATTGTTTACAGGCATCGTTAGTTTTATTGGTAGCAGGCCAACTGTGGCAAAGATCTATTTAGTGTGTGATAGGAAAGCAAAGGAAAGTGTTAACTTGGGTTTTGATCTTATCAGCTTCAATCACTTCCATAAATCTGTGTTGTAGAAATGCATCGAAGTTTGTCCTAACTTTCCTGGGAAGCCCATATTTCCCTCTAGTCCCATCAAAGTTCACTTTATTAACCCAGGAGTTATAGGTTTCAGCAGAAATAAATTCTTTTAGCAGCAACAAAATGTACTTGTCGGGCTTTCCACCAGATTCTCTGAAAATCTCATTCTTTTGTGTAGGAGCCACATTTTGTATGCTTACCTCTGGCAGCTGCTCTTCTGTAGTACATTTACCATCTCCTGCACCCACATCCACACCAGTAATACTCATGTGTTCATCAACTTGTGTTTATATTTACAAGAAACAGTTGCCTTTTTTGAACAGAACTAGGAGCAGAAAAAAGCAGAGAAAAATAGGTTTTATACTCCTAAACATTTCCAAGAGTACTGAATGACTGAATGGTGAGGGAGAAAACAAAACTGGATTTACCATAGAGGAAAAACCCTAAATCCTTCATGCTCATCCTTGGCTTTCAATTGAGCAGAATAAACAGTCTTGGTTTAGATAATGGCCTGTTTGCCATTCTGTTCTGGGTATACCTTGTGGAAGTAGTTCAAGTTCTCTTGCTCAGAAGCAGAAATAATGTGTTTGAAAGGGAGATCCTCCTGAGCAATCTTTTGATTTGCTTCTTAAGCAAACTTACCTGATTTTCCCAGATCTGTAGACTGATCTTTTTGATGTTTTCTTAGGAACCTGGATGTTGCCTATGTTATGTTTATCAACATTGCATGTATATCTCTGTAGTTCTTATATGGCTTCTAAAGGGCTACTTCAGAGTTAAATCAGCTGCTCTGGCCTGAGATCTGAAGAACAGCACCCGTTAACAGGTTTTGACACTCTCTCTAACAGGCAATGGCTCATAGTTTTTGAATATTTGCTTTCTCTGATCTGAACTGCTTGATCATGAGATGAGAATTTGGCCAGGATTGCAAGGAGACACTTTCAAATTAAGAATTTGAAAAGAATGAGAAGATAATCCTCTGCTGAGCATCTGCTCCCCAATAGAACAGAGTGGGGGAGAGAAAAGACACCAAAACAAGGAAACCTAATTTGAGCTGTTCGGTCTCCTGAAACTAAGTGTAGCTGTGTCTTGAATATTCTTATATTTCTAGTGCCTTTTATTTTTCTGCTGTGATATTCCTTAGCTAATTCCATTTCTTCCCCCAGACATCGTGACATCATGATGGTCACAGAGGGAATGAATGGGCACATCAACACTGCACTGTGCTGTAGAAAGCAATATAGCTACAGCAGCATGGGACTGTGTACTTACAGGGCTGGATTCCCTCCAGAATGTAAGACAGCTCATTTAAATTTAGCTCCAGGATCTATATATTGCTTTACACTGTTCTATGACCGAAGATAAACCAGGCACACCCTGCTGGGATTAACATGGTTCATAATCAGGCATTTCTGTAACATCACCAGCTCAGTCTAAAAGTTTCATTGTAGGAGCTAGAAGATTTGTGAGTTCAAGTTGGAAAGAGACTGGAAGGAAATGAAAAGGACAGCTTCATCTCTGAGCCATAACTGTGAGTACTTGGGAAGTAAATTCAACACACCGGGTTTGACCCGAAATGAAGATTATTCTTGTGCATACTGGGACTCTGCTGCATGATGAATTTGCATTTGTTCACTATACAGAGAAACATGGCAATACCTAACTCCTCCTGAAAGGATGTCACTGTATTAGGATGCTAGGAGTGCAGCACTGGAATGTGCATTTCCAGTAACTCCCTCATTAGCACTGAACATCCCGAGACGGAACAAGCCCACTGCATGCTGACAAACCCAGACCATTTGGCAGGTTTTGAGGTTTTTCTGAGGTTGGCACTGAGACACGGTCTGAGCTTTTAACCTTGCCCACAACATTAATAATATTTAAAGTGAAAAAATACATACTCCAATTAGGGCATGTTCCCGGGTTTGTGCCAAGGTCTAAGCCAGGCTGTACCTCAGTACTCTGAGCTCCAAAGTGCTTATTAATTTTTCCCAGTAATTCTTAATAAAATTGTATGGCAGCATGCAAGCAACAAGGGCCTCTCTGATAATTTACTCTCTGCAAGTTCAGATTCATGTTAGTGAAAGGAACTGTCTGCCTTATATTTCAAAAGTAATGAATTCAAATTCTATTGGGATTGTAATTTTATTAGAAATTCTGCATATCTTCTCCTGGTTTTATTTCTGGGTCAAATGGATCATTATATTGATTGATCAACACTTCATGTGTTATTATCCGTAAGTACTCAGCAAATAATGAAAATACCCTGTCGCTTTGTTAAAGAATTATCAAAAGTGACAGTAATAAGATACTTTGTTAATTAATTTTTTGCATATGTGTAGATGAAGCTTGTATATGTCTGGAACTTTGGCTGGCCACTCAAACATCTGGCAGGAAAAGCTGAGTAGTAAAATAATGTATATATATATATAACATTTGTTTGTTTGTATATGTATTTTATACACACACACACACAAGTCTGCACTTTTAGCAGTGTTCGCTGTAAAAACAAGCAACATACAGGGCAGTAGGGTTTATGATAATGCTGTAAATTAATGATTTTGAGCACAGCAACAAACTTTTGATGTTGCCATACCAATCAGGCATATCTGTAGCATAATCAGCTCAGTCTAAAAATTGAAAATCATGCAGCTCCATTCTAAGAACTAGAAGGTCTGTACTTTCTAGCTGGAAAGAGGAGAGACTGGGAATTTAGTTACATTTCTTTATTTATATTTATTGATTTTTTTAAAGTTATAACTGATTCTCCTGGATTTTTAAGGCACAGTTTCTCTGACTTCCACTAACTGACAACAATGTAGAAGAGAAGCACTGAAACACAGTATTCAATTCATGTCATGTATGTGTACATATATATTATACCATTAGTTACAAGACTTGAGGGAGAGACACTGGACCTTATTCTAAAACATTCTTAGTGCATACAAAGCAAATAGAAGCTTACAAAAACTGGAAAAATTAATGTTTCTGAAAATTGGGAGCATTTTCCCTAGTGTTAGTAACTGGCATCTACCTTTAAGAAAACCTATAGTCGTTCTGTGTCTCAGCTTGCCTAAATCCTGTCTGAAGTAGGAATACTTTTGTCTTGTTAGAAAGCAAAACTGACAGGAAAAAGATACTTTTTTTCTGTCACAATCATCTTAAATGGGCCAGAGTTAGAGGCATTATAGGTTAAATTTATTGCTTTATATGTTTTATCAATAATGCAGAAAATATCAGGCATCTCAGTACACATCATGTCTTTTTTTCAACTGAACAGATCTACAAGTGTGCTCAAATTATATCACAACGAGTTGTTCATGAACAGCAGCACCAATAAATGTGATGTGTTTTCCATGTTGTATCCCAATTACCTATATCTCTGCACCAAACCAACTCACAGCTCCTCTCTGAGTGCATTCCATGATGCACTTGCATGCAAGACATATAATTACTTCATGTGTCTCATAAATCCCTCCACAGTAACCTTGACTAATTACAAGTGGGCAAGCTAACATATTGTGGTTGGCACCAAACTCCCCCCAGATTGGCTAACTGAGAGGCCAATAGTCCACAGAACTGTTAAATTCTGAGTTCAAAGCTTTCTTCCATGGATGCACTAATTTGTGTATTTCTATACTACCCAGGTGCCAGTTTTTGTGAAACTTAGGGCAGACTTTATATCCTTACAGTTTCTATAATTTCGTCTCCTCTTTAATGAAGGAGAACTGACAGATGGACAAAAGAGCAAACAGTGCAATGTTGTGTATTTTATCCTTTGAAAAACAGGCTATAATGATATATAAATTCTCACTCACAAAGTTATGAAATATCAAACAACACTCACAAAGTTATGTGACAAACACCACTCACAAAGTTATGAAATACCTTATAAATATGAAATATCTTATAAATATAAAAGGTGAAACTCTGATTTATGCCAATAATCTGTTCAGGCACTAATGTTTGTCTAATGGATTCAGCTACCAAAAATTATTGCATATGCTACAGAAAGAATTATAATTTGAGATTCACCTGTGCCATTATATCAAAGCTAAAATTATTCCATGAGACTTTGGAACATTCCATGTTGGTTGATACTACGTGCTTTCAACTAAAAGCTTCTCCCTTCACTTTACATCAACAGAAGTGGAACAATTAATGCTTCAAAATACAAGAGAGGCTTTTGTTCTTGTTTAAATTTTTGTACCTTAGCTTGAAAGGTATCTTGAGCTCCTTTGAAGTTTTCCTTTAATATACTGCACCCAAACCACTTCTTTATAAGAGCCTCATTTAACTTTCACATTTTAAAGATCTTTCATTGCAAGCCCAAATGTAGCAAAAGAAAGTGATAATTGTTGAAACAGGCAGAGTTGTTGAATAGTGTAGACACTGAATCTTATGGAAGCCACATCCTGGAAGCATCTTGTGCAACTCTGGCTCTGGTGTATAGCTGGCAGGTAGGTCACATCGCATAGAATTTGCTTCATGCTCTAGACTAATGTTTTCTTGAATTATTAATCAAGTTTAATAATTCACAGAGACCCCAGTTCCATAGAGCTTGTGTGGCCCCTTGCAAGAGCCCCACTTGCTGCCACTGGAATTCTCTCAGAGGTCTGCTTGTGCCATTCTCAGGCACAGGCTTAAATGCCAATTCTCTGTAAGCCAGGAGTTAGGTAGTTTTCACTGGGCATTGGATCAGTATATGCTTTGATAAAGGATTGAGTTTTCTCCTCCCTGCATGTGAAAACAGCTACCACCCAGCTGATAGTAACACCAACAGCAACTGAAATGCTGATTTGAGACTTCAGTGAAGCCTCTTAGGATTGCAGGCAGAAGATCAAGTCAATCAACACTGAGGAGTGCAGGATAGTTTTCAATTAATCCTGTTACTGCCCTGGCACTCCCAGTGACTATATAGTGGTGGTATTCATGCCCAACAGTAGGGTCTGTAGTAGACCCTGCAGAAGTTGTGAATGTTTTCTTACCCCTATTCAATTCCCTTGTAATTTCTGATAGTCAGTATAGAGTTTATTTAATTTATCCTGTTAGAAATGAGCCATTTCAGAAGATGGCTGCCTGGCTTTGAGGCTCTGATGCTGTCATCAGATTCCATCATGAGTGAGCAAACATTGATGTCATACTGTAGTTTATGAACCATATATCATGCCTTTATTTGGGCTTGTTTTTGTGCTTCTACTAATGTTGTGGGAGCTCACATGCCATTTCAGACCTCTGAAAGTCTAATTCTCATGCACTATACTTCTTTTCTTTCTTTCTGAACTGGGTCAGATGTCCCTTTCTGTAATAATTTAATTAACACTTTGGAATAATGATGCATTAATTAATGCCAGATTACAATGAAAATGCTACAGAATTACACTTTATATCAACATTAATGCAAAATGAGTTCCTCCTGGATAATATTTCTTACAGAGAATACAAAAAGAGATAATACTAATTAGGCCATCAATTTAAATTTACCATAATTTCAATCCATGTCACTTATCTGTTCCCTAGTACAAAACCTTCTGTGCTGCCACACACTTTTTGCTGCATTGATAGTGGTATGGAAGGCAGACCAGGAGTAATTTCCTGATGTGCATTCTTATACATTATGGTACACTGCTGTACTGTAGTCCTGAGTTTGGTGTCTGCATTGTGAAGCACTGAATTTTAAAAATCAGGTATAGGTTTTAGAATGTTCTGACACAGATCTTCTGTGGGTAAAGAAACTTCACTGGCAAAATAATACCCACACCAGAGGCACATTATCAAACTGAAGCATACAGTCCTGGTTATTCTAATTCTTCCTGGCATGGCCCAAATTTACTGCTGCAGATGCAGCATCTGCAAAGTCATTCTTTTGTGAGCATTATTTTTTTAATGACTTCATACCAGAATGTGAGACAAATAAGAAATCAAGGTTTCTGTTCCCAAGAAGCTTCAGTCCTGGTAGCATAACCCCAAATCTGAGAATAAAATGGTTTATTTAAAGTGCATCTGCTTTCACTGCACTTTGGTGCTCTTTTCTTTAAATGATCATCGCCTAGATGCTGCCTTTTGTGCAGGTAAGTAGAGAATTTAAAAGATAATTCTGAAATGCAAAGCATAAAAAAAAATTAGCAGAGATGATTCAGTTTCAACGAGCAACCAAAAGAGCTTAGCTTTCCTCTCCATCTTCCCTCCTGACTCTCTGGCATTCTGGTGGAACCTGCTGGGTGACCAGAATTTCAGGGTCCTTGCTCTTCAGTGACCTGTGTCTAAGAGCAACCAAGAGTCAAATCACTAGAGACCAGTCAGTCTGGCTTGGAAGCACTGATGTTCATTTGGAATTCCCAAGGTGTGCAGCTGCACTTCAGTCCAAACTATGTAATGAAAAGTAGTCAGGGAACTGGAAGTCAGGGAATTGGAAGAGCTGTACCAGCATATTAGGAGTTTGAAAGTTCTTCACCCATCATGAAGACCTTTGGAAATTATAAAAGCAAATTTTTTGGTCAGTAGATTTTAATGGGATGCTTTTATATTAGCCATTTGTGCTAATTTTATTTCATAAAATTGAATTATTTAGTTGAACAGAGAAAATGCTGATGTCCTTGTTACAATGTTTTCACCAACAAGGGGATTTTGAGAAGTAATTGTAACTCAGCAGATCTGATCAGGAGAGTAGCTGTGAGGAACTGTGGAGCAGTGGCAGAGTTCAAAGGAAATAAAATGCCACATAGGTGGTTCTGCTTTATGGAAAAGTGTTTCAGCCTGCATAATAGCTCAGGGAATGGTTTTGCTGGCACATTGTGTATCTTCAGAGTGGTCCATTTTTTGTAGACATGTATGTAATGTAAAGTACAAGCCAGTATCCAGTGAAATGATATTAACCATAAACCAGGAATTGTGTGGGATTTGACCATCACAAATCTACATGGCATTCTGCACCAGCATGAATTTCACACATTATACTTTGGCTTTAGCATACTGCTTTCTCTTGGGAACAGCATTCTGGTGTCTCTACCACATTGGCAAGTTGAGTTTATGACATTAGCTCTTCTCCTCTGCAGAATTTATTTAAAATTTAGAAAATGTCAGATATGTAAATCTGTGTGATTTGTTTTATGAAACTACCTCTTTGTTTGGGACAGTTCATTGTAGCTGGCCATCACTGCCCAGGACTGTTAAAAGAATATGTGGTAAGGAGTAAGAAAGTGAGAAAATTTTTGAAAATGTGAAGAAAGTGAGAAAATTTTTGAAAATGTGAAGAAAAGTTATTTTTTGAAGGACAATCTATTAAATAAGATGGAACAGACTTTTTTAAGAACTACAGTAAACCTTATCATTATATGGGCTTTTAACTCAGTGCAGAGTAGACAATGTACTGGAAAAACTATGATAACTACATGGACTGAATTGATGTTGGCCCAAGTGTTCTAGAATTTAGAAACTGCAGAATCAGTTAGGTTGGTAGGGACTACAGTGGGTCATCTGCTCCAACCTCCCTACTCAAGAAGGGCCATCCTAGAGCTCGTGGCTCAGGATTGTGTCCAGATGGTTCTTGAATACCTCCAGTGAGGGAGAATCCATGACCTCTCTGGGCAATCTGTTCCAGTGCTCAGTGACTGCACAGTAAAGAAGTTCTTCCTCATATTCAGGTACATCAGTTTTTGCCCAATGCCTCTTGCTTTATTGGTTTCCACCACTGAGAGGAGTTTGGTTCCATCATCTTGGCACTTCCCATTCATGTACTTGAATACATTAATGAGATCCCTCTCAGTTGTCTCTTCTCAAGGCTGAACAGGCCCAACTTCCTCAGCTTTTCCTCCTAAGTCCCTTAATCATCTTTGTTGCCCTCCTCTGGACCTGGTCCAGGAGCTCCATGTTCCTCTTGTACTGAGGTGCCCAGAACTGTACACAATACTCCAGGTGTGCTCTCATGAGGGCTGAGTAGAGAGGCAGGATCACCTCCCTCGACCTGCTGGCAATACTCTTCTTAATGCATCTGAAATCTCACAAATCTTTTCTATCTATACCATCTGAGGACTGGCAAAGAAGGTTTCTTGTAGCTCAGGACTCAAGCAAGTATAATAAAACAACCTTTTGCAGTAAACCAGCCTTGCACTGAGGAAAAACTTGCTCTGTGCCAATCTACACTGCTTTCCCATCCCAAGTGCTATTAATCCCTTACTTTCAAAGGCAATGAAGTATGTTCAGAAAAACATAAAGAGAAGAAAAAAGTAGATTATTTTTAGATTTTATATGTAACATCAACTAGAAACTAATTGGGTTAAATATTTTAGTGAAAAAATAGCACTCTTTTCCAGACTCTTTGTTTAGGCTGCCCATTTTAAATATGTGTATTCATACTGTATTTTTTTCCTCAGTAAGTTATGTGGTCCTGTAATGCAGAACTTTTAATCTTGTTTTTTATTAGGTGATCTTAACCCTTCATTGTAAGTGAAATTATATACTGGAGATATGAATAAAATAGTTTAGCTGGACAGCTATCTGATGGTGCTGTGTTTAGCTGAAAGTACAAATGAATGTCTACAGGGGATGGAAATAGGGTCAGATGCCTCCCTTGAATACGACATCTTTATGGAACATGAAAACCTAAATGTGCAGATGCCAGAGTTAAGGTCAAGTATTTTAGTACCTACATATTTAAGTACTAGGGTTTTTTTGGCACATTTTCAGCCTTAAATCAGATGTGGAATACTTGCAAGGTGCTGACTGATAGAGGATTTCAACAGGTTTTCAATTTTGACTTCACATTTAAGGCTTCTCTGGGACATCCTTCTTCTATGACAACATCAATACATTGGTAACACCTGCTTCTTCCAAGCTGATCACACCTGTTGACACTAAAGTGCATTAACAAATCCACTAATAATCTTCTGGTTCTTTTTCATCTGCATTAGTACTGGTAGCTCTGTGCATAGAGAATTGTGATATGCAATGTATTCCTTGTTTAAATGGATTTTATTGAGTGCCAAACCTATTTCTGGTCATATTGCTTAATACCTCTAACTCAGAAAGGATAAGTCTAAGAACAGAAAAATCTTTCACAGATATATGTAAATTTTGAATAATTCCATCCCCAGTCTGTCCTATGAGTTATATGTATTTAAATTGTGTCCCAGGATTGTAGGAAAGTTAATGTTCATATTGATTTTGTGTCTATGAAAGAGAAAAGCCCTAAAAGAGCTGACTTTGAAGGTTACAGTGGTAGCCAGAAAACATGGTACCCTGACCACAGTGCTGTATATAGGAGTACAACACAAATAATACCAAGCTAATTCCAGAGGGGATAATACATCTTCAAGGAGTGAGGCTGCATTGTAAGAAATTACTGGCTTGGATTATGAAAGCAAGTGAGCCACAGTCAACTGATTTTGAGTTTATACATCCTCCATCTCGATGGTGGTAATTCTTCAGGGACAGTGCCACACTGGTGATGCTGTGCTGCTTCCAGTTCTGCTGCATTGGTACATCCAAGTGCAGTTGCAACTATTTCAGAAGCCACTGCAGAGGTGTTTGTCAAAGCCAAGACAAATATTAATATCACCAGAGTTAATATGCTCAAATTTTTCTGGTGAAGATTTTAAAAATTGCTACTCAGACGTATTCATCAGAGCTATACTACATAGACTGGGCAATGACTGCAGAACATTTGAAATATATAAGTTAAAAAGAAAAGAATAAAAACTGTAAGAATTGGAGAATGTTGAATAAATTCGAAGAAATCATGATCAACATATAGATATTTAGTAAACAATAGTTTTCTGTTATTTGCTATGCATTGTTCATTCACCTCTAATAAGTATCATACAGTATAAATGATATTTTTATTTCAGCTCCTAGAACATAAAAAACCTGTGGAAGCTAGCTGAGAGTTTTGCAAGCGTGTCTGAATGCCGAATCAACTGAGGTAAGTTGGAGTTTATGTCCCTGAACATATTGTACGATCGGTGGATAAGGCAGGGTTTAAATATAGATTGAAAACCACAGGGTATTAAGTATCTAGGAATATTTTACCTTATGGAGTTGAAGTCTAAAACTAAACTTAACAAAGAGGTAATGTGAAATACAATGAAAAAAATAATGGCTGGGTGGTCTCTGCCACATACTGTATTGTGTGGTGGAAAAGGCTGAGAACTGTAAGAAAGATATTGGGACCAAACCTGACATACTGTATATATTAAACATCTTGCTATTTACCGTCTGAGAAAAGTTCTTAAAGGAACTTGTGGGCTGGTTAACAAAAACTTTATGGCATTATCGGAAGCCCAAAATCTGGGATGAAAATGCTAGTGTTAGCCAAACTTTTAGGTGGAGCAAATTTTCCAGAGTTACAAAAATATTAGGTTTTTGCGAAGCCAAGGAATGGATGCCATGTAAGTGGATCTCAGCCCATTTGGATAGCCTTTGAAAGAGCATAAACATTACTTTTTCATTTGTTCTGATTAACAATGGTGAACTGAAAAGAACTGAATACACTGCTGAAAGGCATGGCTAAGTAGATTTTGAATCATACAGAAAATGCAGGAGTAAACGCTAAGGAAAATACACAATGGAAGGACAGGAAGTCCTATGAAACAAAGTTAGTGTAAGACTTGTTTGAGAGTTTTTTTAGGATTTTTTAAAAAATTTTTAAGCACCTGGGCCCTGAGGACATCACCAGGCCTCACTTGCCTCAGGGCTCTCTGTCCCTACCCTGCCTCTGCCCAGCCCCTGCCAGCCTTGCCCCAGGGACACTGCAGCAGGGCCCATCCCCAGCTCCCACAGCCCTGCCCTGCCTGGCCATGGCCCTGCTTGCCTGCAGGTCAAACCAGAAAGCAGGAGTGCTGTGTGCTGTAGTGTTACAGAGTATGTCAGACCCATGGAATGGCTGGTTTTTTCTCATCTCCTTGTGTCAGCTCAGACCAGGGCTTCAAACACATGCAGTTGCAGCCTTCCTATAGACAGGGAGAGACACACCATGGAAGCAGCTCTGCTTCTCCACTAGGACTAACACAGAGGCAATGTAAGTAAAACACAGACTTCTGTTGATTTCTCAGGGATTTGAGTCAAGCCCCTTAATGATACATATTATGTTCTCCCCTGCTCTCTGCTCACTTCAGTCTCCTCAGAATTAGCACTCATAGCTAAGAGTAAGTACCATAGCCTTAAATGCTGCAGGGAGGCAATGGAGGAAGGTTACATGGTAAATACAAGGAAA
>NW_008667472.1:250264-292465 GCF_000695815.1 Acanthisitta chloris | reverse complement strand
TGCTTTATTTTTGATTAATGGGACTATAAACACCAATGAGAACTGCTAGGGGTAGCTCAAGAGATGTGGACAGATTCTTGTCTTATGGCTCTTCAAAGGGCATTTACTACCTTAAATATTCTATGATTGTAATTTTCATTGAGGGTTGGTGGCTCTATTCCATTTGTATGGATATCCAATTACAACTCAAATGTTTGCACTTGACAGCACTTTTAAACTACATAGTTAAATGAAAAATGAACCAAAGGCAGTAAATACTTTAATAACAATCAGTCTTAAGAGAATTTTTTGAAGAATAACTTCTGACCCACCAGGATTATTAAACATCCCGTAGCATTTTTCGTAAGATTAGTCACAGTGTCTTTTCTGAAACTCAATTTATATTATTACATTCTGCCTCCATAAATCAACTGAATATAGTATTTTTCTGTCACATATTGTTGTAGAAAGTTAAAAAGCTGTCATGTTCCACCTCAGAAATGGATCCACTTTGCTAGAATGTAATGCAGTTCTATTACAAGATTTGGAACTTTTTGTTATTTTACAATCCAGTACGTTTGCAGGAAAATCCATTACATCTTCAGTGCTTCTTGGTATCCTCATCTGCATCAATGAATATAGAAATGATAAGTTTCAGTATTTTGCAAAGGCACTAATTTCCAGAGATTGTCCCCTAGGACTGAACACAAAAGAAGGAAAACCATACATTTCCATTTGTACCGGCAAAGAACCAAGCTTCTAATTTTTCAAAACCTCTCTTTATTTCCCAGGCAATGACAACATTCTAGATGACAGTCCCAAAAAATGTAATTATTTACTTAATATATTTTGTTTCTTGGCAAGTCTTGCAGGTGATGCAATAAATGTCACTCCTTCCTTTTACTCAATATCAAGCAAGCAGATCATTCTCCTTCCTTATTCTTCTCTTCTGACTGAGAGGAAAGCCAGCAGCCCTGCTCCTCTTGATTATTATGTATCTCATATGTTTGCCAGAATGGGGATATAAACCTAGTGCTCCATCCAGATTCAAGTGTGAATAATTACATTCTGCCTACCTAAATTCCCACTGTGATTTCATTTGGGTACAGTATATTTCTTCATTTCCTGCTCTTTGGCGTGTTCTGGCATCTATTGAAGTGAATGGAATGTTCTCAAAGACTTTGGTGAAGGAAAATGTCCATAAACTATGGTGTAATTCTGTTGTGGTATTAAACAGCTTGAGTTGACATAAGTAGAGTTGTATCTTATTATAAATTGCTTGCACTGCATGTCTTTCCCAGTTTAGAAAACTCTTCATATTTCATCAACATTATGTGTAGATTCAAGATACAACAAATGGCAGTTAACATATTATATAAGTATTCTGTTGGAGACATAATCTCATATATGTTAAATTTACAGATATATGGTTCATCCTGGTGTCACTGAATTTTGTGAAGATCTTTCTTTGGACTTTAGTGAGGGTGTCTAGGTAATATCATAAGTGTAGATAGCAGCTTTCTGAGGCATGGAAATTCTGTTCTCTGTCTTTTGTTGATGTGTGAAGAAAAAAATTAGAAATAAGTTATTCAAAAATCGAATTCAAGTCTTTTGAACCCCAGATTAAACTACAGTACTTTGTGACACTTCATCAAGACATGGACACAGTTGCAAGTAATTGATGCTTTGTACTTTCTTAGCAAACTTTGGAATTTTTTCAAAATATATTTTTGCTTTAATAATAGTTCTAGAGATAAAAAGTACAAGTTTTGAACCCTTCTCAGCTGTCTCTAAGAAGTTCCTTGGAGGAGGCAAAGAGAACATATCTCAGTGAGCAACTCAAAACAGAGACAGACTAAATTGTGAAGGTAATTCAGGCCTGAGCTTGCCTAATTTCTTGAGGGAAATTGGGCCCGACTTTAAGCAGAATTTATTTTCTTTAGAATTTTAATATAGTGAGGGTCACCGTCTAATGAAACTAGGTGACTCTAGGCTGGAATATATTTGATCTGGTTGTTCCCACCCTCTGTTCTCTTGATGATTATGTTTTATAAGTTATTCCATTTGCTCTCATTCTTGGGACTTTTGATCATACTTGTATGAGCCAGACCCAGGCTGGGGCAGATCACAGGCCATCTCTTTATTCCTCCAAAGTCTGTGTCATGTACTTTTAACCTTGGCCTGAGCTATTGGCATGAAAATTGCCTATATTCAAAATATACGACATTCCTTTTCTCTGGCCTTCAACAAAACCAGGAGTAGGGCCGGTGTAAAAGTCTGTGGTGACAGCATCATACCATTTCTCAGAAACCAGCAGAGGGATTCTGCACTGAAGCTAGAGCTGTGAAGAGAATAGCAACAATTTGATGCTGTGATTCTTACTGTGGAGTGGGAGGTCATTTTAATTCAAGGGCAAAACCAGCAGTCTTGTATTATCACATACAGCATTTCTAATAATTCAAAAATCCTCTAAGTGTGGTAGAGGTAAGCAAGCCTGGTAAAACCCCTTATGACAGAAAGATGCTTTTATTTTATTTAAGTTTTAAATGTTTATGCAGCTTGCTAGATTCATAACCTAGGGCAAGTTTAATTAAAGTCAATGAAGCAGTTTAAAGTGAAGAAGAAATGAGCATTAGAAAAAGTGTTGATTGTTTTCAAATTATGCTGTGGACTTTCTCTGTAATGGATCCTTTCTTTTTGACTCTAGATAAAGCCTGATATAGGAGGAGACCAAGGAGACCTTGGAAATCCTTCATAAAATTCCCTTACTGCTTGCTTCTCCAGATACCTTAGCACCCTTGTAACATGATCCATTTCATTGCTCTTTGTCAACAGTTGGACAAGGTGGATTTTATTTTCTGAGGACTGTAACAACAGAATAGTGTATCATGCAGGAAGGTTTTGCAAGTTTAGTTTGAAAACCTTTAGGTTTGTGAACCCTTCATTCAGAAAGCAAACTTGTCTGATACTGTTTAAGTGTCCAGATTCAGCCTGAATTATGGAATACCAGCGAATATGAAGAACAATAGTCATTTTGAATGCTGCAGTGAGCCCACAGATAGCCTCCACAGGATTTTATTTTGACATGGCTGGACAGTTTGCCTACAATATAAATGGCACCTCTCTTACTCTCAGTGGGTAGAGATCTGCCAGTTGCCCAGAGAAGTTGTGCATACTCCATTCCCTGAAAGTGTTCAAGGCCAGGTTGGATGAAGCTCTAAGCAACCTGGTTTAGTGAAAGATGTCCCTGCCTATGGCAGGGGTGTTGGAACTAGATGATCTTTAAGGCTCTTTCCAGCCCAGGCCTTTCTGTGATTCCTTCCCAACATTGGCTGATTTGATCCAGGCAATGGGCAGTCTACATTCCTACAAACTGATCATCAGCCAGATTTGTAACGTAAGAGTGACTTGCTCTTGTAGAGCCATTCATCTCTTTAGGAATGGTGGGTTGAAGTACTTTCTAGAGTTCATCCTAAGGTACTAGTGAAGTTCAGAAGGGATGATGGTAGGCTGTTTGACTGTCCTAAGGAAACAGTCCAACATCCCAGGCAACACAGAATCATAGAATCATGTGAGTTGGAAAAGACCCTTAAGATCATTGAGTCCAACCATAAACCTAACCCTGCTGAGTCCACCACTGAACCATGTCCCTAAGCACCATGTCTGCGCATCTGATGCTGAGCAAATGCCCCAGCTACAGTGTTCTCCAGGAGATTCTCCTGTTTCTTCAGTGCTTGTGTCTGCTGGCATTTGCAAGGTGTCTGCCAAGACAATGCTACATGTAAAACATTCAGCCTCCTCTTGGTATGTCTTTGTCCTAGATTGGGAAGAGTGAACACATTGTGCAACTCATCAATCCACATAAAATAAAGGATATCAGTGTTTGCATTATCCAGCCCCTCCAGTCTCTGTTCATGCAAAACATAAAAAACCCCCAAACGTTCCCACATGGAAGGTATTTATCCTACAGAGCTGCAAAACTCCCATGGACAAGAGGGAAACATATGCTGTGGCATGTCACTTTTCTTCTTGATGAGTCTGTAATGCAGTGTGTAGAATCATAGAATCATTTGGGTCAGAAGAGACCCTTAAGATCATTGAGTCCTACTGTAAACCCAGCACTGCCAAGTCCACCATTAAACCATGTCCCTAAGTACCATATCAACATGTCTTTTAAATACCTCCAGGCATGGTGACTCAACACTTCCCTGGACAGCCTGATGGTTGACAATGGTTGACAATGGTTTTGGTGAAAATTTTTTTCCTAATATCATATCCTCCTTTCTGTTAGGTGCATCATCTCATGCTTTGGCCTTTCTGACACATCCCAGTTCATCTCATCTAACCTACCAGGGGAGAGTATGAGAAGCACAATTTGTGTTGGAACCGTATCATCCAAATTTACCTCGAGGTTTTATTTTTTCAAATCCATCTGCATATCAAGAAGTATTCCCACTGAGCTGTTAGAAAAAAGCTATGTTATACCAGCTATGCTCTAAAAGAAAAATCAGTTTTTATAGCCTGCTGTAAGTCCCTTAGTTCAGAACTACACATTAAATAAAATATGTATTATAACTTTTGATATACTTACTCCTTTCTTTTATTTTGAGACAATTTAGTCAGTCTTCAAAATCCTTCCATCTAGATTTTGGCTTGATGACTGTCCAGAGGCCTCTGTAAGTAGAGCAGGTACATTAGGCTCTGCACTTACGAAGTTCTAAATTGTCCCGTTGTTCTTCATCACCGTTTTAATGGGCATATTTCTGGTCCTGATGAAGAAAGATTCTGCTTGGCAAGATACAGTAACCAAAGCATGAGCTTTGAGTTACTTGTTAATAGTGTTTAGTAGAGGAATGTAACATTTACAAAAGAGTTGAAATGCTCCTTAGCAGTGCAGTTTTCCTGTGAGAAACTCACAAAGTGCTCACAGAATCAAAGGCTACGAATGAAATCTTTTGCATCTCTCTAGAAAAGCAGTGAAGATGTTTCATATTTATTTTGCACACAATCAACTCAATATTATCAGGTTTTTTTGTAGCAACAATAACTGGCTTTTAACTTTGTATTAAAAACCACATCACAAGTCAATTAGGTTGCAAGATCAAGTGCTCCCAGTTTCAAGGATCACCCTAGGATCCTGTCAGCTTCCATTGGGTATGTTATGATAACATCCTTATTTCCAAATCACGTGTTATTATTGCCTCATTTTGAGCACAAGAACAATGATTCTGAGGGAATGAGGAAGGTGTTGAATAGTTCTTTTTAACAGCACTGCCTAGTCTGTAGTCTGAGGCCTTATTTGTTGTCCACTGTGCCAGCTAATGCAATCCAAACCTGCACTCCATTTGGAAATATTAATTTCTTTTTACCCTTTTCAATGGTATTCTTCATTATAGAATTATCTAAATACTTGCCCAATGACTTTTTGTGCATCATGGAGCAAGAATATTGTTCCAATTTTTGAGCTGGAAAGGTGTAATTTTGCTGAACAGTCATAAGAACTCAACGTGACTGAAACTTGTCCTAGCACAGTTTTTAAATTTATACCCTCTCAGTGACATTACATGTCCTGATGTTCCTGTGTTATGTATAAGGGTAAATAGGAATTTTGACTTCGTTCACTATGTGGCCTCTCTCTGTTATACCATCTGTTATTTGGGCAATCTCTGTCTTTTTCATCCTTGTACATTGGGATTTCCCTGTAGGTCCCCATCAATTTAGCTGCTCATATCTAGACATTTCTACTTTAGAGAGAATAAGATCAAAATTCTGTTTGATTGTCCACTATCTTTAAAAAAAAAGAAGAATATTTTTATCTGAAAGCTGTCTTTTAAATGCAAAATAGATTCCACAAAATTATTCCAACAGGAAGAGTATCAGTGCTGATTTACTTGGTCCTAGGACTGAGTAATCCCTTTCAGGGACAGTGAATGTGTGTGCCATCAGCCAGCTCTGACAGAGGATACTGGTTAACATTAATTTTATTCCTGGTGGTTTTATGAAACAAAATTCTGACTGCTGAAAATTAGACTAAGCAAACTGAGCTTAGTTGGGACAGACCACTGCAGGGTATGAAATGGTCCTTTGCAATGAATGGGGCTTGATTTAAACAGTCATGCACCAGCATACAGAGTGCACATTCTGTACCCACTGAACCACTCAGTGACTTGTATTTGTTATTCAGACTGGCATTCACTTACATGGAATCTATGTATTTAGATTGGAAGCAATTTTGAATAATTAACATAAATATATCCACTCCAGCAACAAGCTATTATGTACGTAACAGAAGATGTAGACTTGGGAGAGCTACTAATAAGGTGGGTCAGTGTGCTCCTACAGCCTGGGCCAAGCACTGATGATGGTGGTTAGAAAATGGTGTTCACAACTCTGAAAATTAAAGGCAAAGCCTTACTTACCATTGTGAGTTCTCTAGAGGAAGCCAAGTCCTTGAGCAACTGCAATTTCAATGTTGTGCCTTACTGCAAATTTTCTTTGGTGTAATTTTGGTTGCTTGCAATGACTATTTTTCTTTTCCAAAGCAGTACAAATTTGGACACTGATTCATGCTTTGATGTCCTGTCACCACACATCACTCTGATAATATGGCAACTAATGGTACATGATCTGAGTGCAACACCAATGTTCCAAAACAGCCCAATGACTAAACAGATAGGCAGTATAATGAGAAAGTCCTGCTGACAGCAGGTACTTCTATTTTATCTGAGAATAATTCACTGAGTAGATAATTGGTGAATTCCCAATGGGAAAAAACTTGATTCTGTCTGAGCATAGGTTACCAAATGTACCACCATAAAATAATTGATTTTGTGATATATCAAGTAGGGGCACAGTTGAGACTATTGAACTTTTCACTTAGGGCCTCAGGGTGAACTTGAACCAAGCTCCCAAAGGTGAAGAACCAGTGCTTGACATGTGTGGGGTTTTGCACTCTTAACAGCCTCTTTAACTTTCATTTTCTCCTTCTTTCACCAATATCTAGATGTGCACAGAGTCTCATTAAGATGGTTGAGTTGTCAGTGGAGATAATCACCAAAGGAATGTGTTATAAAAGGAGAAAAAAAGTATGTCTAGAAAGTCTGAATAATTTTTTTATGCTGTTGTTTTAGTGAAGAGGCTTTGGATGCTGATAGAAAAGTTACTATAGCTATAGGGCACATTTAATTGCATTTTAGAAACTTCTTTTAATCCTGTAATAACAAAAAATTAAATCAGTGCTGACATTTTTTTTTGTTGCCAGAAGAAGGTAGTAAAAGGGTAAAGAAATAATTGTTAGTTCTGAGAATATAATTAGCAACTTTAATGCTTTAATCTAAAAAATGCATATTTTGAGCCTGGGTGAATGATTAAAGAAAAGATATTGAAAGCCTTTGAAATTTCTAACTGTTTGTTTTTAATTGTAAATTATGATCACTATAATTAGCTCATTTAGTACATTTATAATGTAAACAAATATGAATTTACAGAAGTTCAGTGATATATTTCAGGGCAAATAAGAGCAACATTGTGACCCTGGGCTCTATTTATTAAGCCTTTCTTGAGTGTTTGGCACTGCTTCATTCTGGTTTTTTTCCCTTTTTTTTTTCCCCTGGAAGATAAAAGAAAAACGTACATAATATTTGCAGTTCTCTGCTGAGGTCTTAATGCATCTGGAACTATACTGAAGAAAATACAGATAGAAATCTGGTCCTTTTTGGGCTCCATTTCACTCTTACTCTCAAGCTTTCTTATAGCTAGAGTTTTTATCATGGTAAAAAATAAATACTACATGTTTTCTTAAACACTAGGCTGTTAATGCTGACCAATTAGTTTAACTAAAAGTAATGTTGTTTTTCAGGTAGATTTACTGTATTCATTGCTAGCTATCTGCAGAAATGCAGTGTGGCTGATACTGCCTGTCCTGTTTCCTGGTGATGCACTTCGGGTAGCATCCTGGGACTGATTTCTGAAATCTGCTGCTTTCCTGATCCGTGTGTGGCCCTACATATCACAACAACACAAACAGGAGCTGCCTGCCTAAGACTCCCTGCATGCTAATGGAAACACTTCATGAGTAACAGGATGTTTTCCCCCACCAAGTTCAAAGATTTAAATTTGGGGTTTAGTCTCACCATTATTTTTGTAAAAAGGCATCTTTTGTTACATTTCCAGAGCTCAGTTATCATGCTGCGACACACTGCATCCAGTTCTGATAAGTCATGGAAAGTTATGATTAGTTAAGCTCCTTATGAATAGAGAAGGCTTCCCTGAAGGTTGAAACTGGCCTCTAACTAGAGATTTTAAATCATTGTTGAAGTGTTTTGACTAGGCTGCCTTTGTGTACACTAAACAGTTTAAGGTTACTTTTTAATCCAGTGGCGCCTGTTCTATGATGGACACTTGCTGCAGATTGAATGTTGTTCTGTTTGTCACTGCCAGCTGTCTCCTTGGGATCCTCCAGTAACTAAGTTATTGTATCTCAGAGGAATGAATTGTCAATAACAAGCAAGTAACTTTTCTGCTGAATTCTCAAGATTTTAAAAAAACCTCTTCTTCTGTTACATTTCTCTTACAATGTAAAATGTATTGCGAGGGTTAGTTGCTCTATTCTTGCACTGTGAGCCTTCAGGAGTTAAACATTTATAGCATGAGACAAAGGTAGAAGTGGTACCTATTGCAGCAATGTATTCCCCATATTCTGTGGATATTTTTTAGCTGAAGGAAGTAAGCACTGGTTCTTACAGCTGTCACAGTGACATCTGATACTTCAGTATCAGTGATTTCCTCACCCTCCACATGACCCTGATCACTACTGTGGTTCTCTGGCCACTATTAAACTGGGAAAGGTCTTGGCCCTCCAGGTGCTGTTTCGAGTTTGAAATAGCTACTTGTCTGTCACCCTCTCCCTGCCTAACTTATTACTTAAGGACCCAGCAAAAATGCTTAATGTAGACAAGTTCTCAGCAAAAACGTAAAGAATGTGTCATGTCTGTTTCATGGCCGATGTAGGACAAGGACACCAGGTGGGCATTCATTAAGCTTAATCTCAATGGTTTTGTTTTTTTTTGCACTTGCTTTCTGCTTTTGGGGAACACACATGCTTCTTGAAAGCTGTGAGTGATATCTTGAATTTCCACACCAGAACGGGGCGTATAATAGCTGGATAATTCCCATGAGTAAAACTGAAAAATTCCAAAATATTGTTATACAAAAATTCAGGTCCAAGACAGATCTGTACTGAATTTTTCCTTTTCTTTCCACAGCAGGGAAAAAACAGGCAAAAATGGTTCATGGAAATTTAGTTTAAAAACCTCACTAAAGCTCTAAACCAAACCCCAAAATTCTGTAGCTGAAATTAATAGAGCTCACGATGAGGTGCTTTTCTTCCCTTCCTAGTAAGTACCTTACTTGTGGTAAGATGAATTTAAAAGTTGGTTAACCTAGGCAGCATGGAAGATTTAAACAGTAGACTTTTATATGCAAATAGATAAAGCTTATCAGGCCTACCTTATTTTTAGGAATAAGGCATTGGAAATGATTCTGTACTTAAGATAACAGAGCTGGCATAACCAGCTCTTGCTCTGTACATTGTACAAGCTTTGACACAGTGGTTGTCAGATGTTTCCAGCCCTGAATGCTTATCTTTTTCAGCCCTGTAGTGTTGTTAAGTTCATGTAAACTGGTGTGTGGGACTTGACAACCAAGAACCAGGGTTTGTGTGTTGAAATTCAGCTGCATCTGGATTGAACCGGAAATTACATAGATGTAATGCTAGAGTAATAAAGAGATTGGATAACCAACATTTGTAATTATTTCAGTGATTTAAGGCTTTTAAATATAGTATTACAAAACTTTTTCTTTGCTTGGATGGATATGCTTGTGAGCATCTGACCTGCAATTCCTCCTCTAATGCAGAGGGAGAGGCACTTTTGTGCAGAGTGCTTCTGGTCACCTTTGCTAAGGTACTGCTGAGTTTCTTACAGTGACCCCCATGATCAGGAGCTCTAACAAACACAGCTGCAGCATGTTACAGTGAAAAATGTTTTTCTTTGAAAAAAAAACTATCCACACTTTAATACCCTTTGCAATATATTCTGGATTGCGGTTGAGAATACCATTTTTTATGGCATGAAAGGTCCTCTCTCCCTGTTCTGTCAGAAGTATACATCCATTTGTAATGATATACATATTTAATATGTATATATGCTTACAAAGTGTATATTATATATATATAAAGTGACTTCATAGCTCATGTTAAGATAAGGCCACGCTTTAAAAATAAAACCTTACAAAATTTTATATAGCTGTAAACTAAAGTTATGAAGTTATATGTGAAGTTAAAAGGTTATAAATGCAGTTCTGCTTATCTTAGTGGAAAACCAGATCAGAAATTGTCAGCAGAGTAGTTTTAGAAGAGTTCTGTCATGACTCTGAAGATGGAAAGCAAGATAGACAAGGATTTAGCGCTAATGCGAAGAAGCAAAGAGAGAAGGGAGGGAATGTGCTCCTGAGAGAAAACTATAAAAACAAATGTAAAAAGTGGGAAAATTAAGGTGTGTCCACTCTGAGCATATGTTTGGCATTAACTTGTAACAGGCAGGGGTTTGCTCTCTGTTAAATGAAAAACTGGAGTTCTACTGAATAAGGGAAACAGACCAAGTACACTGGATTGGACAAAAGCTTGTTGCCTTCCTATGGAATATCCATAATGCCTGAATGTTCTCTATGCATCCATGATCCATTTGGTGTCTGGATCTGCACTTCTCTTTATATACAATGTTTACTGTAAACAGAGATGTCACGCAACCAGAACTTTTTGGGACTAGAGGTTGGATTATGTCGTTTTACCAATCCTCCTAACTCCTAAAATTTAAGGAGAAAAAAAAAAGCCATTGTTTTCACTTTGTTTTCTTTTGAAAGGAAAGAAGTTGTTAACATTTGTCAGTCATTTGTGGACAAACACTGGGTTTGATGCTGCCATTGGCAGTTTAAGGATGAAAGACTGAGTTGTGCTCTCTGGAGTATAACTCTGTGCCTGTTCATTTTCCCTTATGAGATTTGCATGTACAAAGCCTTGGTTTTCACTATGCTCATAAGTTTTCCACAGTGATTATTACTAGGGTCCTTAAATGATACTGTAATTACCATTATTCATAGTAATGGCTTATTAGTAGTAGTTACTAATAATCTCTGTAATCCCTTAAGGAAAAATACTGTAGGTGGAAAGTCAGAGATGGAGTCATTATAGAAAAGAGAGGCTCATTCATTGTGTCCCTCTTGTAATAAAATTCCCAGCTTTTTTTGAGGGTGATGAAGAGATTTCTGAAGAGGCTTCTTTCATAACAACCTTCTCTGGCCACCTGCAAACCCCAAAAATTAAGAGTGGAAGAACAATCAGGCCTCTGCCCTGATTCCTGTGAACAATTCAAGCAGCAAATATAATTTACTTCCATCCAAACTTCTGTCTCACCTTCACTTTTTCTTCATCTCATTTTTCATGGTCTCATATGTTTTCATAAGGCTGTAGTGTGGTAGACAAAAAGTATAGTGTTTATAGCTTGTTAGACAACATCTTCCCAGAAAATTTTCAGAAAACCTCTTTCTCACAGGATATGTTGCCAAATATGTATTGTTTTTATATTCTTAAATTCACTTTTTAAAAATGTGCACAAAGTTCTGGCTGTGTTTATCTATGGCTTTAAAAGAACAACAATCAAAATGAACAGCATTCCATGGTCATTTAGTCTTCAGATCCAATAACTAAATTCTTAGTCACTTATACAAGTGCATCTCTGTCCAGTGGTTTGTACCATATGCAGAATGTGCCTACAGCTCTTGGTACCATGGAGGAAGGAGATAGAAATATTTCTCATTGGCTGGGAAGGCTCCATGCAGATGAAGTAACGTAATCCTGAACGGTGTGCTCAGATTTTTTCAATAAATGTTTTTCGTCACTACAGAGTTTTATATAACAGCAGTAAAGGCAAGAAAGGAAATTAGAAACACAGCTGAGACTGCATCTCATACTTAATAATGGCCTAAAATACTTACTGTTTATTAAAACTAGCACCCCTTGTCAGGGTGTTGATCAAAAATTCTCTGCAGTCTCTTTTCTTTGATCTTTTCATTTTACACACCACAGATATTTGTTTCCATTACTTTATTTAGTTTTATGTCTAAAACACTGAAACTCAAAATGCTTTCCAGTAATATTGCATGATAAGGAGTAATCCTGAATTCATCGAGCCAGCAAACTCATCACTAAACAAATTTGTCCACTCAGAAAGAAAGGAGAATGGTCAAAGGTGGCACCAGAAAGGATGCTTTAAAAAACCTGTAATCTCTGTGAGCCTCATGCTTCTACTGCTGTCCAGTTGGAGTTTGGGCATAACCTATTCTAATCCACACATTTACCTTTTGTTTCAGCAGCTCCCTGGCTCCTGCACATGCAAAACATTTGAATTTCCTGTTGGCTCAGAGGTGAGATTTATAACATTTATTAAAGTTGCTTTTCGCTGTGAGTTTACTGGGCAGAAAGCCTAAGAGGGCCTTTTTTTTAAGGGGGTTTAATTGCTTGAATTTACCAGAGGGGTGAACATTATGCTTTCTTTGCAGCACCACTATCCACTAAGATTGCCAGGTGTTGAATTTCCCTAGAGGTTCCCTATTTATTGAAGGAATTCATGAAATATCCATCTATCCAGAGCCAGAGCTCCTACCATCCCCTTCCCATTCATCGTCTTGATTTTATTTCCTTCATGGCTGCTTTTGAATTTCTTGATTGATCCTGTTCATTTCTATCTGTTGCTTCCTGTAGTGTCCTCCCTCCTCTCTGCTTAAGCACCTTGGCCATTAAAAATGGACCAGACTTCCTCAGAGATGAATGTGCCTGAATGTTTTTTGCTGTGAGGTGGCAGCTGGTGCAGAGAGACCATCCAGTGCTGGAAGTATAGTGGTGCCCTTTAGCAGGGTGGGAAGGAAAGACAGGATAAGTAGAGGGAAGGGTGAAGAGCAAAGAGATATTATATGTTAAAAGTAAAAACCTATAAATAGCCCTTTAAAATCCATGAATGGACTTCTCAATAGATGGCAACCCTACTGTCAAGCAAGCCCAAGGCAGGCAGACCATAATTGTTAGCAAGTGTATTGTTAAGGGAATTTACTAATTTACTGATGCAGCAGCCGCTTCACTTGAAGAATAAATTGGAATATTTTGGTGCATTTCCTTTAAAAATTCATCCACTTTTGAGTCTATGTATTAAAATTACATAGTCTTAAATGGGGGTCTCCTTTGCTAAACAAAAGATATGCAAATTACATTTCAAGATTTATATTATGATAAAAACTGAAACACAAAAGAGACATTATCTTGCAAAAATGTAAAAGTACATTTCTTCATGAGTCTATAATGTCATGAGTCTAATGTGATGTTGATGTAGTTAAAGATGTCAGAAGGGAGACAATGACCTTAGAAGTTTAAGGAAGACACATTAATATTGATTGATTTTTAAGAGATTAAACAGCAAGAATATATCTATATATAGCCTGAATATTGAATTGTTTGAACATTTGAGATGAGATACAAAACATTTCGGTCTCAGAATGCTTTAGACCTAATAGCAAGAACATGCTTTAAATGCAGCCATTTGTGCTACATTTGTACTACAAGAAACTGGATGATGATTTCCCTTGAATTTATCAGGCTGCAAACTATTTCTTGTAAAAATCAGTAGTGTTTGACAAAGCTGGATAATAATTTCTGGCTTAATCACAAATGCTGTTCTGCCATAGAAGATGTCACAAAAGTCCTAATGTAGGTTTGTTTGATTTTACCCTGTTCCATACCTACGTAGATCTGTATAGAGTCTTGTAACTATTTTGTATACACATACAGTCCTATAATATATTGAGTACTGGAAGACCTCAGTACCTTCTGGCCTTGAACCAAATCATGTGCCTGCACATTGATCCTGTCATTTTCTCTTCCTATTTTTTAGTCCAGCTGGAAGAAGGTGGTCAATAACACTTTTTGTTGAAGTAAGTTTAGGCTCATGCTTATATCCTTGCCTAATGCCAGCAAAGCCATAAAGAAATGTGCTTCACATTGAGGTAGAAGGTGCTAAATATTGTGGAATTTATTATTCCCTTGAGGCAGTTCATTTTATCATCTCAAACTGATTAAAGTTTCATCTCATTCACAGATGAGCTGTATTCTGAATGAGAATTCTGCTGGTCAGAGAAGTGAGGATGTGGGCCATGGCTGGTCACAGTTGGCTTATAAGAACCAGGCCACAGATACCTTGGACACAGTGACTAAAAATTCACCGTGCAAGAGAGAACAAGTTTGACCTGTATGAGATGGACTGTCTTGCTGAGAAGAGATCCTGAAGCATCATCCAAGCTGGAGAATGAGAATCAGACCTCACAAAACATGAGGCAGATAAACATAAGGTGTAGACCACATTTATAAAAAGCTTTCTTTTAATATCACTTTCCAATGAATCATTACTCTTTTACCTTTTTCTCCCCACATATGAAGTGATATAAAATCAATATCTGAAGGAAGGAGGACAGCTGGGAATCTGGAATTCAATGCAGACATTTTGCATAACAGAGAATTTTTGTTTTCCAAGAAACAAAGACAAGAAAAATTATTATATGGACACTTTGTCTCCAGATTGATTTTCTTTTTAATAGAAAAAGATGGATACTTATTGGGAGTACTATCAAGCAGCAAAATGTCTGGGTGTCATAGCTACATCCTGTAAATGTCTACTTTACTGATGGTAAAACTTGCTTTGACCGCCCAGTAAAGGAAAACAGCCCAAACAGCCTGTTTAGTAAACCAGAGAAAGCACAGTGTCTCCAAAGGGCCTGGCCTAAGTGAGCATCCAGAATCCCAGAAAGCCAAGAAATTTGAAGGCAGTCAGACTTGATTTAATTATTTTTTACTACAAATCTCATTTCAGAGAATGATTAACGGGAGAAGAGACATAAATGGCAAAGTCTTGATCAAAGGAGCTGCTGTCAGGGTACCATCTAGATAAATTAGGAAAAGAATGCTCAGGTTTCTGTGAAAGAAGACTAATGACATTAAGTCAAGATGAAATAGAAAGGAGCAGCATTGCAGGCTGAAAATCATAGAAGACTACCCTGCCTTGACAAGAAGCTCTGAGAAATTTCCTGAAGTGAAAAGTAACTGAAATTGGAAAGGAATGACTTTCTGTAAGTGCCGGGTCTTGAAGTTACTCAGGACTGAAGATGACCCAGGCACCAAATTTGCTTTTTGGAACCTGTCAAGACAAGTGAAGGAATCTTCTGGAAGCATGTGAAACAGCAGCTGTTAATAGCAGCTCTACACGTGGCAGGTGTTCTGCATCTCGTGTGCTCACTCTACTCAAGGAGGATCAGCCCACTCACTTAAAATCTGAAACAGTCCCACCTGGAGGCAAGCAGCAGTGGATAAAAGGAGCCTGTGAAACCAACAGCCAGTAAATGTTTATGCAATTCAGTGAACTTGTTTATTAATGGCAGTCTCCTGGAGGGAGCAGTGGCCCTAGCTGAAATCACAGGAACAGTTTACAAGTGATCTGAGTGTACTTGTGCAAAGAGAGATTTCTCAGAAGGTTGGGTTTGCCTTTAGGAGTTGTGCTGGTTTTAGCTGGGGTGGAGTTAATGTTCTTCACAGTGGCTAGTGTGGGGCTATGTTTTGGATTTGTGCTGAACACAGGGCTGATAATGCAGAGATGTTGGTGTTATTGCTGAGCAGAGCCTATACAGAGCCAAGGCCTTTGCTGCTTATCATACTGTCACACTGGCAAGGAAATTGGGGGTGCATAGAAGGTGGGACAGGTGACCCAAACTGACCAAAGGGATATTCCATACCATATGACAGCATGCTCAGTACATAAAGTGGGAGGAAGAAGAAGGAAGGGGTGATGACATTTGTCTTCCCAAGGAACTGTTAGGTATGAAGGGGCCCTGCTGTCCTGGAGATGGCTGAACACCTGCCTGCCCGTGGGAAGCAGTGAATGAATTCCTTGTTTTGCACTGCTTGTGTGCACAGCTTTTGCTTTCCCTATTAAACTGTCTTTATCTCAACCCATGAGTTTTTTAGCTTTCACCCTTCTGTTTCTCTCCCTATCCCAGTGGTGGGGGAGTGAGCAGGTGGCTGTGTGGGGCTCTGTTACTGGCTAAGGTTAAACCATGACAGGTATACCAAAAAGGATTAAAAAAGAGTAAATTTAAAAAAAACCCAGAAACCATTTCAGTGGTCAGAATTGTACTCTTGGCAATCTAGAGTGTTTAAACCAAAATAAAATTCCCCCTTTCTCAGGAAACATTGAATTTTTTTAAGTATTGACTTAGTTAGGAGTGCTAGTGTTTCTTAGAAAACTATAAGAGCAGATCTTCCATTAGAAGCCTCCTTGCCTCAGCTTTAGATTATAATATAGAGTAGTATTTCTGCAGACAAGCACTTAGTGTGATCAGTACTAAAACTGTATGAGATTAGCTAATGTACTTTTCTGTGATGTGCAAAGTGAATGCCAGGATGCACCATTGTACCTGACTGCAGTAGCATGAAGTTATGCTTCAGCAGCCTTCCATTGTAACGTAGGGTTTTGAAGGCAGGGAGGCAGTCTCTGGGGTGTTGCACATCAGCAAGAAATTATTTTTGGAAGTAGGAAATAAAGAAAGAGTTTAAACTGATGTTTAGAACAAATAAACAGGAGCAGCAAAACTTTCAGCAGTAGTATTACACCCCGTCATAGAACAATAGCTAAATGAAGCTTGTATTTTGCATTTGGTGAGAAGCTTTTGTACATTTAGTTCTGTTTGGCTCAGTGGGGGTGCTGCACTTTAGACTTCAGTCTCCAGGGCTGTCAATCCAACAACTTTCACAAGTGCTATATTCACTTAAAAGCTGAAAGAGAAAAATAGAAGGGGATGATGTTAATAGCACTTAGCACTTACATAGCTTTTCTTCCTGAAAGTACAGTGCAAACATGAGGTAATTAACAAGTGCTTTGTCTTGGAGATGTAGATGTGTATCTAAACAACCTTTAAGTGAAGAGAATACATGTAAGAGCAACCTATGTCCAGTTGCACATTTTCAAGGTTAAACACTTGGTCTCATTTCTCCCTGTAGTTGGTCAGTAAGACCAGTTTGTGGAAACCAGCAGTGTATTTTTCTCATGCAGTGCTCCTTCTTCATTGTATGTAATAATTTCAGATTTTATTTGATGAAGTACCTGATATAGGTAGCCACCAGCAAGTTATACAGGAGGGTATGTTGTTTGAGTGGAGTCATACATGTGGTTAGGTTGCAGAGATGCACCAGCTATTCAAACTGCCAACAGGCTCTGTAGCAATTCTGCTGTGCCTGCTTCTCTCCATCAGCTTCACCATCTACCCACCTGTTATTAGGTACTCTGAATATATCCCACAAAGTCTTTTACACTTAGACAGATAGTTATCCATCTAATCCACTTGCTTAGAAAGTTCAAACTCTTAAAAGGAAAGAATCATAAAAGAGGTTCAGCTGGGTCTGAGAGAAGTGAAATCCTTTAGAGGAGGAAAAGGGGACAGATAAAACTACAAGTCTCAGACTTAACATTTTTCTATAAACGAGGAAGAAAAACATCTGCAGCTATGGTGTGTTTTCAGTGGACTTTTTTCTGGTTAAAATAGAAGTTCAGTGGTGTTTGCAAAGCTGGACGTAGACTCATAAGTCAATTTGATAATTAAAAAGTTATGAGCCCTTGAGCTACCAAAGGCTATCAGTGCAGATCAGCCAGGATGCAGAGCAAGACTACTGGGGGAATTGGCTCTTTCACTCTCCTCTTCATTCTTAGACCATTATGACTTTAGGATGGCAAATCTGTCAATTTTGCAATTTCCTCCAGTAATAGAGTTTTGGCTGAAGTTGATGCCTGTGCTGTACTGTACTCATGCACAGTTAGGTAACCAATGCATGCTCCATTTGAGAGAGGCACAGAAAGCTGCTCAAAGTTACTGCATTATAGTCTCTCTCTGTGCTGAGCTCAGCTGCTGAGAGCAGAGAAGGTGTGAAAAGGCTTCTTAATAAAAGTCTGTTTAGATTTCATTACTGTGAGCAGCCAAATCAAGACAATACAAATCTTGCCAACCCTCTGAGAATTTCAGTCCTCTCTGGAAATACTTTCTGTCCTGCACTCAATCCCTTGCCCAGTTGAACCTTTAAGCAATGCAAGGAGAGTTCTCCTCTGCCACCTTTGAAGAACAGGGAGCACAGAGACTCTCTTCCACTAGGAGAGAACGGAGCAGGAAAGATGAAGGAAGAAGCCAGAGAGGTCTTGTTTCTCCTACTCAGACACACCAAAGGAGAAGCCTTCAGATCATCCTTTGATTTTTCAGCCTTCTGTTTTCACCCCATTTTGTTTTTAATACTAGAAAGAGGAACTCCTTTGAGTTGCAGGAGGAGCTCAAGTCACTCAGGTGACTGGCATGGAGAGTGGACTAGACATGGCAATCTGGCAGACTGGTGTTGCAAAAATGCCAAAAGCATTGGGAAAGGACATAACTAACTGATTGGTCCATGGGATAGGCAATTATAGGTCGGCTATGTTTGACTCATAGCTGGGGTTTGAGGCAGCCACATCTTACCAAGCTCCAGCATGGCTCTTGCACTGTGCCAAGAGCATTTTGTTGGCTAGATCTAGAGAAGTCTCCTACCAAGGTTAACTGAAGAGGCTTGCAGTGAACCACAAAGAACTCAACAAAAATAGTCATTATTTCTTCTTCACAACGGCTTGGCCTCTGAGCAGTGAAATAGGCATGAGCGTTTTTGAATAAAAGCTGTAGCTATAGAGGTGTCTTTGGCTATGTGACCAGCCCTAGTCTGTAACCAATTTGAGGACTTCAGTCAGGTTTTTCAAATCACTATGAAGGAAAAATCCTAACCTGTGGCAGACTTGGCATGTGCTGTGGACGGGCCTTTTATCCCCCAGAAGAGTAAACCTCCACTTTAATCACTGTGATTTTTCTTTTGTTGTGGTCTTTTAAATGTTCTGCAAGTTTACTTAGATATTTATTAAAGTTTTTAATGTTTAAGTCTTGATGAAAGCATATGTATAGCATATATGCTATATATAAAAGATTATATAGACCTCCTAACCATAAATGCTACTCTTCCTCTCTCTCTGTCACTTGAATATGCCAAATAGACATACACAAATGTCGAAACCCAACTACTAATAAATGATGTGAAATGGTTGCTGGGAAGCCAAGTCAATCCAGTTCATCATATATTCCACTATATTATACTTTCATTATAAATTCAAAGTAAATTACGAAGGTTAGTAAAATCTTATTTCACTTTTTCTCTTGTCCATTTATATTTTCTAAATAAGTCTCAAATTTAGATGATTAATGACCTCACTTCATCAAAAGGAAAATTATTCAGAGAAGAACACATTTTAAATAGCACATTTCCATACACATATATTGCATCATTACTGAGTGATAACCTAATATAGTTAATTAGTACCTTTCTCCCTAGTATAAGTTATTTGTCATCAGGAGTAGAATTTAGTCCTTTTCATGTTGCATTAGGTCATGGATTTCGGTGTTATGTTCAGTGCTTGTAGTAACTAGCCCCTTCAGGAGATCCAGAAGGGTGATATTTCCTTTATTTCATCCTTGCAATCTTTTCTGTAGAGTTACTTAGCAAAAACATTTTGTTCTGTGGAGTGGTTAGTGGTGTAGTCATTGAAGTCAATGTGACTTTCACAATTGGTTTCAGTGAGAAGAGGACTGTGTTGACTGTGGCTGTGTCACCCCAATAAAAGATGAACACTGTACCATTTTAAGTAACATACCACACCTATATTTTTAAGAGATCACTTGTAAAAAATGCCCTGGAAAGGGAAGGGAAGAGAGATGTGCTTCTTAGTGCAAAACCTACCTTCTCAATTCTGTTTCTACTTGCAAAAGGGAAATACAGAATGTAAGGCATGTGCTGTATATTGATATTTGTTCTAACTGCTCCTGATACATTGCCTTTCCGAGGCTACATGGTGTTCTCCTGCATTATTTCCCAGCATGATGGCTAATGTCCTGCTCTGAAAATTATCCATTAAAATTTTATCAATTTTGTGTTTTGGTGAGACAGTATGAGGAAATGCCAGTGGAAAATTAGATTTGACATCGGGCGCCCAGTCAGCAATCCAATCCCATGTGTTTCTACTGAGACATTAGGATTTGATATAATTTTGGGCAGAAAACATTTTAAAATGAAACAATTGAATTTTCTAGATGGTCTTGGGGACCACTTAGCTTAAGAGAATACACTTCCAAATCAAAAGCCTTTCAATCATTCTAAATATTATTTGAATGATATTTGCTCTATGTGTAGTAGCAGTTTGAATTTGTATTGAATGTTTGACTGGCTCGTGCTCGCACAGATGATGTATGAAATTATTTCATATTTTTCTAGTGTTTGCATTGCAAGTGACATCTGGCTGACAGGAACCTGGAGAAATGGGATACGAAGTGAATGCTGCCGTTACCACAGTATCATATTTATCAAGAGGCTTAAGGTTGGTCTGCCTTTGTTTAACATGGGAAACTAACAGCAATGAGTAAGAAACAGCACTTCTTTTTTCTTTTTTTTAACTGAGCTGCTTAGAAAATGAAGATGGATGAAGAAAAAATGTTAATGGTATTCTGTATTCCGTTCATTGAATTAATTTATGTAGACAATCATGCATACTGGCTGAAAGACAGTTCTCAACTTGTTTGGAGGGGTGTTTTATTGCTATTACACCTCTGGATTTTGGTTAATGTTATATAATTCATACACACTGTATCACAGAGATAGGGAAGTCTGGAATAAGCTACTGCAGCAGACTGGTACAGTTCTTTTTAGAATTTAAGTGTTCAGCTATACAAGTCTAAGGTGGATTTAATTCTAATTGCACTATGACTTTGAAATGTACCTGTTGAAATCCTTTCTTTAAGCAAACTCTTACCCCAACACTTTTTCATTAAGCAATTGATGTGATAGTTGTCTAATAGTAAATTGTATCTTGACTAGAGTAGAGGTTTAAAAAAATATATTATTTTACAGTTCTTAATGTGGTATAAAAATTTATGATTCTTTAGAAACATGAATTCAGCCTTTAAAAAAGGCATTTTCAAAATGCATGCTGTTTGGGGGAAAGCTCTGCTGTGGGGTTACAGAACAGACCCAAAAGTTATACAGTGAAGTGTCCAGCTCCTGGCCTTGCTCTGGCTTCAGCTCTGATCAGAAGTGTCTCTTGGACACTCTGTCACTATCTTGCTGTTTCATCCTTACTGATTGTTAAAACTGTGGAATCTGAGTGCAGAAACCCCACCCCATCATAACTCCCCCATTATTTTCCAACTATTCTGGAAAAGAGGAAACCTGTGAACTGATACATGGAAGGATGTGTAGTTCAGAAGAGAAAAGCAAGAAGAGGTTGTACAGTGATGGTGAGGTGGGTAGAACAGATTAGGAGGGGAAAAGTCTGCTTAAGAAAGACAGATGTCAGACTAAGTAATCCAAAAATAATTGCATCTGTACCACTGCCAAGTGATTTTCTGATCTATGAAGTTATCACACTGAGAGCACTCAACATCTTCCAGGACTTGGATCCTTCCTTTTAAACAATAGAAAATCCATCTGTGTGGTCCAATTCACTGGAAGAAAGAACTAGCAGTGATTTTTCTGTAGTTCTCCAATGGCAAGGTCTAGTTAGGAAACAGAAAAAATAAAAAAAAAAAAACTAAAAAAAAAACAAACCAAAATTTAAAAAAATGGGGGCAGAAATACAAAGAATAACATTTCCAAATTGTTCAAAGAGGAAAATTTTATTCCCTGAAGTAAACCTCAAGAATAGCTATTTAATGATACAGGAAATCTCTGTGCTTCTTTGTTAGTCATCAGCAGTGTGAATATCTTCACTCTACTTTTGTCTCTACTTCTGCAAACATCTCCAGTCAGTAAAGACTTATCCATTGCCACACTTGCCTTTCCTTTTTTTTCCCCTTGTCCAACAATTGAGCAAAGATCACTGAGATGTTGGTCAATTCAGACCAGCAAAGAAGAGTATCAAAGGAGAGCATTCAGAGCAATATATGTTCTGAGCAGGCCAGAAACAGAACTGATCAGAAAAGCAAGGAGCTGATACTGTAGCACAGTCTGCCTTTGAGGCTGGTTTCCTAAGCACTGCATAGTAGTTTTTTCAGCAATTCTTTAACCATGCTGAGTGCTATATATGATTCATTGGAATATGGTTTACACTTTTAGATGAAGATCACAAAGTTTTTATCTTATGCTGGCTTAAGATGTTGTGGCAAAGAACTTGCCATGAGGAAACACTAGGTATGTTTTCACTTTCAAAAAAAAAAAAAGTAGGCAGTTTTGGAGCCTTTCTGAATGGATACCATTCCCTGTTACAATTCCCATGTGCTTAGATGGTTTGTTGTAGATGGAGTCTCATATAATATAGTGTTCTTACCTCTTCTCCATGTTGTCATTTACTCTTTTTGAACATGGCACCTGTTCTTGTGCTCCTTTAAAGCTCAAGACCTGATGTCAATCATTCCTACAGCATATTAAGTTTTCCTTCTGCTGTGAACATCACCAAACTCTCCCTGTGGGAGAAGTGGACTGGGTGAGCCAATCCCTGTGCCTGAAACTTTTAATTAGTGTGTCTTTTGTTACTACCAGAATGATTCATATACAAACATATATATAAGGTATCTTGAACCTCTTTCAAACAAGTCTGCAAGTACTGCTGCCTCTTGCTGAGCTAAAATGGCAGAAGTCTTGAATTTATTTTTTCACATTTATTCAGCTCTGTGTTGTATTATGCTACATAGTAGTTCTGTCTCTACTGTGTGACGTATGAAACAAAGCTGTTCTAGTTTCTTAGCCAATGTTATTTAGCTCTGTGATGATGTATATGACACTCTTATTTGTCTACTCTGTCTACCTAGCCACACAGTCAGATTTTGTCAGCTTCTGATTAAGATTGCTAGACTTCCTGTATGCCAACACAAACAAAGAGCAAGGAAGTAAGTGGTTAAGTCTTTCAACACACCATTTACACTATTCTCATCAGCTCTCTTTCTCAGTCTCAACTACCTCACTTCCAAGGACCACAGTCCACACATTTCCAACTTCATCCTGAAACATTAGTTTTCTTCTGTTTAGTATTCAAGGCAATGCTTCTTTGGTCTGCTCCATGATTTTACACTTTCTGTCTTGAATATTTGCAGCCCAGACTAAAACATCATTAATTAAAAACTAAGAAAATTCAGTAGATCATGCTTGTTTGCTATGTTGCAGGTGTGAGAGCTGAGGGTCTGGGAAACACTTCATTGCATTCTTTAATATTGTCCTTTGTGTGCTGAGTAGTGAAGCCACACTTCTTAACAGTCTGCATTTACAGTCTGTTTCACAGAACAAGGATAGGTCAGACTTCCTCTATTGCTCTTTTGAACCTTCCTCAGCCTGTGGGGAAAACCAGATTGGTCAAAGGTCTGAACTCTTTGAAAGTAGAATCTTGGCACTTTCTTCTGTGTGGGTGAAGATGAAAGTGAGTGAATGACACTCAATATAAACAACTTTTTCTTTTCAAGAGAAGACTAGTAGCACCTACATATACTACAGGAACTGAGTTCTCTAGATCATGTTAATGTCAGCTGAAGTACTTGCAAGTGAATTTTGAGGCAATTTTAAGGAGTGATTTGTATATATAATAAGAGTCAGAGAAAAAGTATCCACTTTTTGTTTAATGACTAAAGCTAGTATTAGCTGTGATAGATTGATGAACTGCCTGAGACATTTCAATACCATAGCAGACACTGAATATATTTTCATTTTAAGTTTGGTGGGCAGAAGGCAGCAGGAAGGGGAAAAAAGGTATATAGGCATAAACACACAGACAAAGCAATGAACCTGAGATTTTTTTCCCGCCTCTCATGGTACCATAATGGCAAAAGCACTCCAAAGAGGATGGAGTGGAAAAGAAAGAGGAGATCCTATGTTGATAAATAAAGTCATTTTCCTTCAGCTTACCTTCACAAAGTTTCAGGGTAGTTTAGATAAGAGTGTTGTAGAAAAGAATGTTGCCTGCTTGAAACATTGCTTTCCCTAAAGGCAACACACAAGTGTATTGGAAGATTCTTGTCCTCCTAGATTAGAAGAATTTCAATACTTGACCATGGACGTCCTAGGCTGGAGGAAAAAAAACCCAGTATGGAATGACTTCAGTAAGCCATTTTTACCCTCTGTTATGGCTAGTTGCAGAAGGATTCTGAAGATATCACTGGTGATTGATTTTGGCCTAATCTGTTTAACATTTTTGGTAGAATATTTAGGTTTTCTCTTCTCTGTATTAGCTTTGTAAGGTGTGAGTTCTGAGTTGTAATTGTTGCTCTTCTTTTTTGTAAAAATTTTTTTTGCCCATATTAATAAAAATAGACTTTATTTATAGATTTTGCTAGAATTAACCACTCCTTCCTACTCTGCAGGCAATCCCATGGCACCCAAAACAGAAAAACATGGTGTAAAAGGTTGCCATAATGATGGTAATAGGGGTGAATTCCAAGGATACTTTTAGGAATGGAGCAAGTCCTGAGTGTATGATCTTTCCAGTATGTATGTTGGTGTCTGGTCCTTGTGTGTGTGTATGAATCCTTTTCAAAGTCTTCAGTATGGATAAAATATGACTAAAGCTCATCAACCTGAACAGCCCTTTAGTAATAGCTATTTTGAAGTCTAAAATCCTTTAGAAACACTGTTTCACCATCCAAGAAGTTGACTTTGGCTCAGATAGCAGAAACCTTGACATCTCAGAAACACAGAGATCCCATTTCATACCTAAAATAAAATGGGATTTAGATTGTTACACCCTAACCATTGCCATGTGGTTGGAGACTGCTAAATTCACATGAGAATCCTGTCTGCTTTCCTTCTGACAAATAACTCTCTCTACCCACAATCATTTCAATATAATGTATTTTCAGACTAATATTTCCTTGATCAGCAGACTACAGTATTTTATCATTTTGTAGGTTTTGTTTCCTTCATGGGTGAATACTTCACCAAATTGTATTTAATATCTATTAACTTGACTTTTTAAAAGATCAGATGGCTTCCATATTTCATTATGTTGTTCTTTGTAATTTGCTATTTCTTCCAGTGTGATAGCACTGCATACTTAGAACTTGATTTCTGCTCTGTCATCCTATCTGAAAAGTGGATTCTGACAAGAGTCCTACCTCATGAAATCATTGTTTTTTGCATTTATACTTTTCAGGTAGTTCTTTCCAGAGGCCCAAATCTTTTGTTGTTTACTTTCAGCAACTCTGTTCTCAGAACTGTTCTGATGAGATGATGTGTTGGTTTTTTCACCTGGTTTTGCTTTTATATTTGCTCTTTGGCTCCCTTGGTTCTTTGTCAGGGTCAATATGGATATTTCCATTTCAAAACATTGAAGTGAATAACACAACCCATGCTTCTGCTACTGTTTTTGAAGAACCAGCTTCCCAAAGGAAAAAACTGTATAGTTTTGCAAAGTTATGGAAGCAACAGTGGGCAAGTCATAGAGGTATTGCTCATATTCTTATGTTCTGTTTCTTAAGCTGTGAAGTTTATGCTATTATGTGAGTCTTCAGTCTAGAGATGTAACTCTGTTTGCATTTGAAGATGCAGGTACTCAAGCTACAACTACTCTGAAAATAAATATACTATGCATTAGCATTTGAATATTCTTGTCCAGAATGATCTTCTGTGTTGATACTGGTGCAGCCTCATATAACTGTTTGCATAGAAGATGTTAGAGTAGACTGTGTGCAAATGCACAGTATAGGTATTTTGGCAGACTTGTACAAACTCGAGTGTCCAGTCTTAGGCATCAGACCCAAATATGTGTGTGTCCACTCACAGGTAATATGAGTATAGTATTTTGTTGTGAACAGACTTCATTGCTAGTTACAGCACTTGGACACAAATGCTCCTGTGGAGGCACAACTGCTCTGTTAGCTATTTGCAAAACTTTTAAGGTGCATTAATCTCACTTGAATCTCTATGAATAAACAAGAGATTTCTTTAGATACTTATTTAGTTTTATTCAGACTTCAGAACTGAAATGTTCTACTCAGATGTATCTTTTAGGCTTGTTGTTATTATCTTGGTTAACTATCGTGTTGTTGGTTATTTGGTTGGCAATGCTGAATGACAATTCACATTGTGATGCTTCAGAGCATAAAGAGTTCAGATGAACATTTTCTTAGATTCAATTTTTTGGCTTTAATATTTAGTTTGTATTTTCCTACACAGGGTTTTTTTTAGCATTCTACAATTAAAAATAGTAATGCAAGTTTTCTGTTTCTACATGCATACATATATACATGCATTTATATATGTATATTGTAGTTTGGGTTTGGGAGTGATGTACTTGTGAAAGAATCTGTACCAAAGCAAATCTGAAGGCCTCGATTTGCCTGTACCATAGGACTACTAAGGAAGTTCCAGTATACCTTTCCTCTTGCTGTCTTTCAAATACGCTCATTTTAGGTCTGTGTATGAGTGTGTATGTGTCTCTAGGGTGGCCATGCCACAACAATTGCCCCAAAACAGGACCTTCACTTTTAAATAAAGCTGAGTTTCTGAATTCTAACTGCTGTCTATTGTATCTGAAAAGTAATGAAGTTTCTGCCTAGACTGGAGGCACTGACCTAGAAAGATAAACAGGGAGCACATGTTTTGTGCTTATGAATTACTGTTTGTGGTTTGCTTTGATAATTTTGGCCTTCATATAGAAGTAGTCACTTGTAGACAACTGGCAATTACTTTTGAGGCTGTGGGTATAATCCATTAATATCCCCTAATTTAATGCAACCATCCAAATCAAACATTCTTCTGTTTTTAAAAAAGTCTGCAGGTAATGAAAGCTTCAGAACATTCATATGTGTAGTGCTATGGTAGAAAAGTCTAAATTCTGTACTCAAAGACCTGGTAAAGTCCCAAGCTCATATTAATGCCACTTCAAGCTTCTAAGGGAATATTTTGACTGTTTGCCATTGGCCCTGTTGCTTATGGAAAAGCAAGGAACTAAACTGGTGCCCGCTGGCTTTTAATATGTCTTTTTAGGAGAGGTCAAAACTTGGGCCAAAGAAAATGGGGGGACCCACCCCAGTGACTGTGCCTGATGACATTACCAGATGTGCAGAAAACTGCATCTATAAAGTTCTACAAATATCCAACCTGTGGAAAATGGTAGTACTGGTGGGAAGACTTTCTCATGTGCAAGCATTTCTGATTAATGTGATATGGTAAATGTTAGGTTTTCCAAATGAGGAAACAGATCTCTTCATTCCTAATGTGAAAGATTTTATCCAGGGAGACCTGGACAATACTGAGTATGGATTTCTTTTGTTATATGAAGAAATCTGACCGTATTTCAGCAAAAATGTAAAAAACCTGTCCTTTCATTGGCCAATGTTAATTTAATTAATCCATATAATAGAGTGTAAGAAATCTCATCAGGAAATTACCTTACAATTGGAAAACAGTTGGAAGGGGATCCTCAAATCTTTTTTTAATCTGGTTGTCAAGAGTCCTACAAAGCTGGTCTGTAAGGTGCCTTCCACCGTGATCGCCCTCGTACAGAGACATCAAACCACAAATAACTTGGGAAAAGTCATGTGTGGGATAACATTTAATATGGGCTGAGGAGGTTGCATTCTTCTCTCTGCTCTTAATTTCTTCTTTGTGCAGACAGTCTGTTAATAATCTGTTTGTGTTGTTCCTATTTCTGAATGTTAGTTTACTTAGGCTCTCTATCAACTCTGTCTCCTTTTGGGTACTGCTGCATCATATTTCTGAAAAATGAGATCATATTGGTATGAGAGGAAGCAATATTGAGGATGTCACTTTTATATTTTTCCAGTCTTAATGCTCCCCTCAATCATAAGAAGAAATCACTAATAAATATAAATTTGATAACCTTCAGAAAACCTTTTACTGAACAGTCTTGATTTCTGATTTGTACTAGTTTAAGTCATTCCATTTGCATACAAAAATAATCTCTCTTTTTCCCATCTGTTGTATTATTGATTTACATCTTTCAGGTAGTTATCTGCAATGGTGCATACAAACATTCATAGTTTAATACTGTCATTTTGAGCTGATTTCCTATAGTCTATTAAGCATAAACCATGAAAAATTTAGGATACGTTTCACCTTTTAAAAGTTTATTACAAACTTTGAAAACCAGTTGTAAGTGTTTTACAGTAATGAATACCTTTACATTCTTTTTTTTGTGCTCTGTATTTTTGTGACACTTGATAAATATCGCTCTGTAGACCAATAAATAGTAATTTTGAACTAGCTTAGACCTTGATTGCTTTGTTTAGATAACTCTGTGTGTGTACTCATGCACACAGACTTTCTGAGCCACAGCCTGCCAACCCAGACAGCAATAACTGAAAATACTTCTTCCCAATGGCTGGCTACATCTTGCCACAAGTGAAATCAGTATAGTTTTAGCACACTGCTCCTGGTTGCCAAGTGCCATCACAGTGTTAACCATACCTTCATGGTATCCTCAGCAGGTGAACCAAATATTGGTGTGCAGTCTTTGGGATGGCCTTCTGCAGGCAATGGTGCACTGGAAATAGACTGAGTATCACCTACACTTTAAAGTGCCTCTTAAGGCATTTCACTGCAAGGGTGAGTTCAAATTAGTATGTTTTAGGTCCTCCACCAAAACTTGCCTGTTGTGGGCAGATGGAACTCAAGTTATATGGAGTTAAAACTCAAGCTGATATAGCAAAGACAAAGCCCAATGTGAGTTTGAAATAGGTACTGGTCTCTAGTTAAAGGCAAATACTCTGAAAAACATACTTCCTGGCAAAGACCAGTATGAGACAACCAAGTCAATACAGCTGAAGTCTAGCTTGCTTATCTGTTCATCTGTGAAACTAGCCCCTTCTGTCTGCTGGTGAATGAAATAGTATGCTTCCCCTTAAATACAGTATAGGACAATGAAATGCATCAGCCTCACTTTCTAGATATGCTCTCACAGCTCTGAAGAGCTTCATCTTAACAATAGTTCTGGATGCCATTATATCCTTATATATACCTTATATTATAATAAGGTAGTTAACAGTTTGAAAAGACTTGAGAAAACACTAACAAAAGTTATTAAGAAGTTGGAATAATGAATACTATATATGAGTAAAAGAAATATAAATAGGTTGGCTGACTGTCTGAGGAGGCCTCATTATAGTGACATCCCTAGCCTATAGACATGACTTTGAATCATGATGAAAACAGACTCTTTAAAACTGTTGTCTCTAAGGCTGGAGTAGCATTGGTCCTGGGTTAGTCCACAACAGAAGTACCTGGGTGACTTAAAGCCAGACCAGGAGGTGAGTTTTCATTCTACTGCAGTGATGAACTGGTGAAGGTTTAATGTCCTGTGATAGCGTCTGCCCTAAGTCTTTGCCTTTCCAATTAGTGCTTCTAGTGAGAATAGGAGAGAGACCTGCTGTCACACCTCTGTGATGCAGAAAGAGGACTCATTGTAGTGGTGTCATCAGCAGATGAGGAACTTCAGAAAAGAAGTCTCTGAAAAACTAGTCTATAAAGTATTAAACCCATTAAATGGTAAGGAAGGAGGTCTTTAGCTGGAGAACATAATCAAACATCCCAGTATTAAAGAACTGAAGGGTTACTGATCCCATGCAGAGTTAACAGCATATTTTGTATCTTTTTATTCCTCCAGAAGGGCAAGACTGTTTCTTGATCAGAAACTCTTTAGTGTTTTAGTAGCAAGGGAAACTGAGGCTTGAAATTATAACACAGGTTTCCCTATGTTGTAGCAAGGCAGGGCAGAGACTTAGATCTGAAAGGGGGAAGGCCACACTTGATGCTGGAGGGTAAGAGTATTTTACACTTTCCCTTTGGGAATGGTGGAAGCCCTATTAAAATGAGTCATTTCAAATTTAGACTGAATGAAGCACTTCAGATTTTACTATGGGGAACAATCCAGTATTGGCAAGAGAGTGAATGTAATGACCTAATACTGTAAAGACTGTCTATCGCTGTTTCCTGAAGATCTGTGAAATGTCTGACTTTTGCAGGATTTGATTCCAATGTGACCACCAAGAAAACAGAATGAGGAAAGTTTTCTTATTCTTGGTGCTAGTGTAATGTTCCCACGTTTCTTTATGGCTGTCTTAATCTAAATGATCTGCAATCCTTGAGCACAAAGCCTTCAGGTTTAGCTGGGGCAGGTTGCAAACTGCTGAGCCCTGCTAAACATCCTCATAGCTGCAAAAGGCACAGGGTTCTTAAGCTTTTATTTGAATAGGCTGTAGCTATTATTAAAATAACCTTCAAGTATTGACTCAAAATCCCTTCACACTTTGCTAAAATTGTCCTGAAATTTCTGTCATTCTCACTAATATGTTTCATTTTCTGTTCCACATTCTGCAGTTAGCACTGTGAGAATTTCTCTCTTCTACATGCTGTATATTAAAAAATGTTGGTGCCATTTTCCTAAAACAAATAAGTGAAGTGAAATTTCCCCTTTGATCATTTTCTCTGTTCTTATTAAAAAGTACATTGCATTTAAAGCTGCCTCAAGTCTGTTGTTGTTTAAATGACAAGTCCAGATCAGGTGCTTTAAAAGTTTGTCGTTACAAATGGAAATGTCTTTAACTATTTATAATCATCTTTGTTTAAATTGTCAGTACATGTAGAAGCAAGGTAAGTGAGGCACAGAAAGGCAGAGAAAACAGCATCTTTTAAAAGTCAGTGGTTTTGTGAAAGGACATATTCTTATCAAGGACTGAGGAAGTCTCTTATTTTTGTTTGGTTTTGTTTTTTTCATCAGCATATGAAATATTTAGTTGTTAGGCAGTACCAGGAATACCCATTTTCCATAGTGCTGTACCAGCCCAACCCATCAATGTGCTGGTTAATTAAGTGTGACCTAAACCAACTTGACTTGAGCTCTGCATTAAATGCACAAAACCCATTTGAGCTGACCAGCAGCAGAAGTGGTACTCAGAGAAATTGAAAAGGATTTCTCCCAAATGCTTTCTACTTACTTACAGCACTCAAGTAATGGCTGAAGATTAGCATATGACATGACAGATTACATTAAGTCATGTCTTTCCAGTGCTTTATGACAGCACTATCACATTAGCTTCTTAGCACTGGCACATCGAGGCATGCAAATGTTTTCAGACCCTCTTATTCAAATCTACAAGCTGACATGGCAGCCTTGATATGATTATTAGTCATTTGAGAGACTTTAATTCACGTCATCAGATAACAGGTTCTGCTAAAAGGTTAGAGAAACTGTCTGCTTTTAATGAAGCCCTTAAAAAAGACCCTCAAAAACCTCCCTGCTCACAGAGAGCCTGATTTGACTTTATTGACAAGATCCCCCTAAGAATGAACTTGAGTTGAATAAGTAAGCAGGCATCTCGAGTGAAAAAACACTGACTTCATTTAAAAATTAGACCGAACTGGGTTGAAGTCCCATCTTTATGCCTCCCGTTTTCTCTTTCTGGTTGTATCCTAGCTTTAGAGACAAGGTGCTCTGTCTGGGAAATGTTTTCAGCATATAATGGTGAATGAGGAAAGGTAGGGCAAAAGCTGGTCTGATACCTTAGTGGCAGACTTGCATTGTTATACTGAGTGGAAGGTCACTGCTGCTTACTGCAAAGGGTTGACTGATGGTATCTTGTCACAAGGAGCTGTGCAGCACAGTTAGGAATTCTGTTTGCACTCTTTTAGTCTGCATCTATTAACATGACTTCATATTCAGGTATTGTCTTATGTTAAATCATGGTGAATTTGCATTCCTATGGAAATGCATTGTCAATTAGTCACCCATAGATCAGTGGCAGTTGGCACAGGGTGAGTGAGGTGAGAGGTGATGCAGGTGGAAAAGAAAGGAGGCCTTTACCATTAAAAGGCATACTTGGTGCTAGAGCAGGGATTTCTCTCTTTCCAGAAGGTGTGGGAAAATGATGCTGATCTCAGCCAGCATTGCCTCCAGGCAAAAGATGCTTTTCAAGAAGTTGAAAAAAATTAATCTGAGCTCTTTGTCATCAGTGTGATAATGGCCTCTGCATCAGTAGAGCTTATTAGGTAATGCCCAGACTACAACTGACTTCCAGAGAGCTACTGGCATCTCTATACCTGCAACTCATTGCAGGCTTTTGCTACCTCATCCCTTATCATGGCCTGAGGAGGAGGCTGAAGCTTGCTTGTGGCCTTTGTGAAGCACCTAATTTAAAGATCACTTTGCTTAGGCTTCAGACTTTCTCTAGAGCCTTGCTTGGTTTGCCTCTTAGCAATATGGTATTTTGTAAAGTTGTAGAGAACTGTACTTGGGAGGACAGACATCATGTATTTAGGCTAATTGTTGCAGTTGACTTTAATTTTTTTCCCAATTCTTTGAAAAGCCAATTCAGAGTCCTTAGTGTAGGATTCACACTTTGGTTATTAGGACATGCCTAGCCTGAGTCTGACACAAGTGATTGACTGCAGCTAATTCACCTCATTGTAAAGGACTTGGTTTGTATCACCTTTCATGTAGCCTCTCAGTTGTCACATCTATAGCACACATCCTCTAGGAAATCTCATTTTGTTTCTTCTGATTATAAATGCTCTAGGTGCAAAGCAGCTCAGCCCTCATATCAGCTCACTAAATCCTCTTGTCTTCATTTGCCTTTTCCACTTCTGCAGCTTTGGTCACAGTGGCCTTCTCAGATCTGATCAACCTGTACTGCTTCTTTTACCATATATTCCAGCCTTTTTTTTTTTTTCATCTGAGAAAAATCAACTGCTCTAAGTGCTACCAGTCTAATCTGATGGTACTTCATCCCATTTCCTAGGGGTAAATTGACAGGATGAGCAACAAGGCAACGGATCACCAGCTCCCACCCTTTTTGCCAAGAGCTTTTCTGTCCCTAACCACAGCTCTTCATCTCAGGACTCCACTTCTGTGCTTTGCCAGCATGGACCAACCTTCTTCTGTGTCTGCTTCACTGATTCTCCATCTCCTTTCACATCCATCTTAAAATGCATCTTTCAGCCTTGCTTATGCTTGTTAATTTCTCTCTTGTTGGATTTATGATCAAGTACTTTAATTTATTAATCATATGATGCCTTTGTAACTGCATTATGTAACTTAAACCATTCTTTTATATAACTTTGTCCAGTGTTTTGGGCCACAGTTTGTATGAAGGCTACTATACAATGTAGTTACAGTGCTTTTTGCATATTTTTTTTCTCTGAAACAGTAACAAAAAATCTTCTATTACGGTATCTTATGCCATTGCTCATAAATTAATTTGCAAGACTAAAATGAAATATTTAGGCTTCAGTCTTGCAAAGTCTTCCACATGAGTTCTCCCACTGAGCTTGAAGAAGATTGAAAAGATTTAGGCCTGTTCATGGGACACTTCAGCAACTGGCAATATAGGCAAATGAAAACAGAGGGGTTTAGAGCAGCTGTCTCAGGTGCACCTATGGCAGGAATAAAGGGATAAAAATTATGATAAAAGACAAGACATAACTGTAACAATAGTTTTTCCTCATAGAACAAGTGTATGAGCTCTCTTAACCACAGGTTATCCTTGAAGTTGTAAACCAGATTAGGTAAAACAAATGAGGGAAAAGGGTCAATATCCATTTATATGTATGTCAATAGTATGTATTAGTAAAGATAAAAATATATAACTGCTGTGAGTCCTCATAGCACAGGCAAAATCAGTCCCCAAATTATTCTTATGGGATTTGGCATGATCTAGCCTGGCTGAAGCTGTTTCTTTTAAGTCATCTGTCATTTCACTGGACTGGGTACTTGCTGTGAAAAGGAAGTTCTATACATCTTTTCCTTGCAGCTCCCCTGGCAAAAGAAACCTTAAGCAATCTGTTACTGCACTATGTGGCACTGGGTGTTGAGATCTAGCACCACCATTCCCCCTGTCGATGGATGTGTTGGTGCTGGCAAAAACCTCAAGTCCTCAGCCTGGCACAATCCCAAACTCAGAATGGCTCCATCCTGCTTAATGGGTTGATTTCAGTAGCAGAGGGAAATAACAGGAAATGGCTTCTAAACTGGAGGTTCAAGTTGTTGTTGCTTCAGCTCCAATCCTAGGAGGGCTTAGCATAGCTGCTGACTGTATTAGGACATGTCTGACCTGCTTGCAACTCCTCTGTAGATGTACTCCTGAACCCCATTTGTCTTTTCTGAAACACTTCAAGTAGAAGACTGGGATTAGAAAAACACAAATTATTTTAAAAGCCCTGCTGAGTCTCTGATTTTTTTCAGACAGTTCTATAGTTGCAGTTATTTCCATTCTGTAGTTTAATACAAGCTAGAAAATCCATACTGCTTTGCTCCTCTCTGCCTATTTCTTCTGCAAGGTATACATGTTGATCAATAAAGAATCTATCTCTCCCTTTTCATTACTTCTAGCCTCCTGCCATACTCATACTCTCTTACAGATTATGAACAATTCCACTGTCTCAAAATTATTTTAAATGTAATTTAGGTGAGATTGCTGCAGAGTGACAAACGCCAGTGAGCTGAGGGGGTTTGTTCACCAGAGGCTGCAATGTCTTGCGACAGCTAACTACAGTTCTAATCTTCATTTGCACTTTCCCAGTCCTGTAACAGATTGCATTTCTCTCACCCTTTCTCTCTCTCTCTCTCTCTCCCCCTGTTATTAATTCTTCACCTTTAAAAAGATTAATACCTTTCAAGAAATGGACTTGTGTGCTGATTCAACTATTCTGAGTGCTAATATATGGAGCCCACAGCACTGAGAACAGCAGTTTGATATCCACCACCTGATGGACCTTGATGTACAGCCACTGTTATCTCAAGTTTTCATGGTTTGTGAGGCTTAACACTTACTGCACTTGTGTAAAAAGTGCAGCTAGTGGGAATGAAGGAATTGCTTTAGGGGTTAAGAGGACTACAGGTTAGTTTGAGATTAATCCTACCTGCTAGTTGTACATTTCCATGTTGAAGGCCTGACCTCAGTGCCTGGACTTCTTGTCGACAAATGGGAATCAACAAAAATATAAGGTGTGATAAGAGGGAATGGCTGAGGTAAGTGGCAAAAATAGCAGGAATCAGTTAAATTTGGTCTATACCAGAGCAGATTATGATATTGACTTCACAAGGAATCAGCTCTTTCTCATTACATTATGCTATTGCTAACATAGAAGTGTTTTGACTTGTCTACCACTGAAGTCTTCTAAATACGAATTTGATAAAGATCCTCATCTTTAAAATCTGGCATTCAAATATCCTTTAGCAATCTTTGCAGTCATGAATGTAATACTCATTATTACTTATGCCTAAATTTACATAAAACAATACTTTTGTTAAAAACAACTTTGTACTGTTGTTATTCTCATTTTCATTTTATTTTCAAATAATTTAATAATTCTAGAAGTTTACAAAAATTATACAGCTGAAGTCTGAAATGAGCAGCTGGCATTTCAGGAAACAAGACTGGCACAGAGCAGTTCCATAAGTATTTTAGGAGAATATAGGAAAAGCCCAAACTAATGCAATTTCCAAATGATTTTTTTTTTCTCCTTTGGCACGTTCTGTCTCTTCACCATCCTGGACTGGCTTACATGTGCATCTTTCTCTCAGTCTAGGTGTCCTTCATACATCAGTTCTAAGGCCTTGTATGATTTAGGACAGATGACTTTCAGCTCCATCCCACTAGATATGATCAGACATATTTTAACACCATGTGTATTTCTCTGCCACTCAGTTCCATGCTATAAAATTATCTGAGCTTTAAACAAAAAATTATCTGAGCATGGTGAACTCACTGAGTGCTGAACAATTGTGGTTTATATATTTCTGACACTGAACGGCCTCGGATATCCCAAAAAGCATTGCATTCTGAAGTACAAATGCACTACATATTTCAGATTGCATCAGACTTATTTTAAACATGAATTAGCTGGTGGATGTGGTGCCTAAACTGCTCTTTAACTGTCCCTTGAAAATATATATTTAAATCCTAGGCTGTGTATGACTGAATTTGATTTAGCACTTGGTCTTAAACCACAGTTCAGTTTAAGTGAGCCAATAATTGCGTTTTCCTTACAGTGACAGAGGATCTCAGAATGAAGTTGCTTTGACAAATATTGTGGGCATTATATTTTTATTGTATGAAAGTTTACCCTGTTGTCACTGAAGTCAAGGGTATCCATTGATTTTACTGAAGAGTGGAAGCAGCCCCACAGCCAACAGAGCTTTAAGACACAGCTTAGTAGAAATAATTCCTTGGGCAGCTGGCATTGTCCAAAATACTCTTGGCAAAAGGAGCTGATTTAGAAAGGTGCTCACACTTTTTCTCGGTGATGTAGTACAACATATTTGATAAATGGATGTGCTATTAGATGAAGCTGGTGTGACCCAGAGCTGAAATTAGCTATAGACCTTAAAAATAAACCAATATCGATACACCTCTAGAGAGAAAATATTGCCATATTAATGGCTGGCATTCATCTTTTGCATTTCTGTGACTATATCATTGTATGCATATGTGCTCATAGAGTGTGTCATCAATGCACATGTACAAGTTATATTCCTAGTCTGTTGGGCAGATATCATCTTCAGGTCAGTAGAGGGGGTGCTTACCTTTACAAGACACTTGTCCGGGCCTATACTTTGTCTTCTAGTGTCTCTTGAAAGCTCTTGCCTCCAACACTGCCTTGCTGTGCTGCCTGTGTGGTAAAGATTTCTAAAGGAATTACTGTGTGATGGTAGGAACTGCCTACTGCTCTATGTGAGTCCCTGCACAGAAACACAATAGAAAGACTGTCTGAGGCAGTCAGATGTGTTTTATAGGATATACCATCCTTTGCTTTTGCTTGCTGTACCTCTGAAGCCAGCAGGCACTAAAGGGCTCTTGGTAATGTCTTCATGCAGTGGTAAAGGACCCTGAGCAGTAGTGCTGGCAGTGAGGAATCCGGGGCATGACCACTGCTGCACACATGATGGCTGAGCACATTTAATGGCACCAAACAGCTTATATTCTATCAGATAAACTGAAAATATTAAAAAAAGAACCTTTCTCTTTCCTGGGTTGTTAGTTATTCTGTCATTTCTTATTTGCTTTATTAGGCCCTTCTTTGGGGATTTGTGTGTAACAACATAAATGTAGTGTTTTAAAGGGGGAAGTGTTTGATAAAGGCAAAAAATATTTCTTCTTATTTGTTCTCAACAAATAAGGTTGTATAGTTTAAAAAGAACTTGGAATTCTGAGTGATGCATCCTGGTTGAAGGTGATGTGTTAGAGCAGAAGAGGCAAGTCAGTGTGGAAATCTTCATGACATGATGCTAAAACACAAGTTCAAAAACAGTAGGGAAGATCAGAGCTGGGGGAGGGAAATGCATCAAAGGTTATTGTATACAACTTTAGTGCTAGTGTTTCTGCTGGGAAAGTACTCTGGACAAATGTTACTACATGCTTACCTCAATTTGTGTGTTTTTCAGTGTCTGATGAACATTGTCAGAGTCAAGATACTTGACGAGATGGATCTTTTATCTAACATGATTCGATTCTTAAATACTGCAAAAAGAAAACAGCCTGGAGAAATAACCTTATTTTAGTAAAATATTTAATGACTTCTTTATTCTTGTTGTCAGTGCCCAAATGATGGCAAGATAGACTCTCTGATCTGCTAGACTATGTGTGTTCACAGGGTTCTTGGAAAATCTAAATGATGATCCTATTAGAAACGTGACTTTCAGAATATTATGTATTCAGGTGCTAAGAATGAAGGTGTTGCTGGTATGGATAGATACACTGCTTTATTCCAATAGCAATCATAAGCCAGAGAGAGAGCTCTATTGTTAGACAGTGGATGATATTTTCTGTTTAAGCAGAAAGTAGTCAGTGTGATCAACTAGTGACTGGGCTATTTGTTCACATCTAAGAAACTACTTGTTTAACTCCATCCCATTGCCTTCCGGGCACGATGTATTGGTGAAATTCTAAGGGACAGCCAGAGTAATCCCTGGGAAGGGAAAGAAGTAATAAGTGTTAATCCTTCACTCCCTAGAGAGAATCCTAAACACAGCTCTATGACACTGGTGATAACAGACCAAAACAGCATCCTTCAGGTAGGTGCACCTTGTTTAGATGGAGTTGTCCAAAGGAGACATGGGTCCCTGTCCACTTGCTTAAGACAGAAGATGCTTCCCATGACCTTCAGCTATAGATTCTTCTCCTGTTTGTAGCCCAAGGGAAGGATAGATATTAGGACAAACCCTCACAAGGAACCAGAATATGGCTGTAATTTGGGCTTCAAAGAAAATGTGCCGTAGAAGAGAGGGAGAACTTGCTGCTGGGAAAGGCTGAAATAACCAAAATACACCACTAAACATGACTTAGAGGCTGCAGCAAAAGGGAACCCCTTTCTTCCCATTTTAGCAATTCCCCAGTGTTTAGTAGTAGTTCATTCACTTCATGATAAAAATGAGGAGATTTGAGGTAACACATTTTACAAGGCTTGTTAAAACTTGACAGGAAAAAAGAGTTGGCCTCTAGCACAGCATGTTGCAAGCTGAGAGAAACAAGTGTGAGAGGAAGATGGGAATTAGAGCTCCTTGGAGAGGAGAATCTCAAGGGGTTTACAGATACCAGGTCTCAGTCAAGAAGGACCACAGAGAGACAAAAAGATTCTGTGGTAGCTGTGAACCAGGTGCTCTGGGAGGATGATAGTCTGAAGGACACACTGATGCCTGCAAGGGCTGGCTAGAGGACACAGTCAGCATAGCCAATAGTAGATGCCTGCTGAGATGAAAAGTATGGAGAAAATCAGAGAAAAAAACATAAAATCTGCTATGTAACAGTTAGTCTGTTTTAATGCCTATTTTTTTTTAACCACAGGCAGATCTTAAACAGAGCTGGTTCTTACTGGGTTTTGTCATTTTTTGCATGGTTGTTAGAAGTTTGCATTTTCACCCTGTAAATTGTAGCTAGATGCTGGATAAACACAATGCTTGTTTCTAAGTCTGCTAAGTTCTTTAACTTCATAAATATTAGCATTCATCTTGCTGCTTCTCCTTTGGTTCCCAATAGTCTATGTTTGCATATGTGTAACCACCACACACTCACCAAAATATACTACCTCAAAAAGTGATTCAGACCAATAATTGTGCCCTGAGGCATATAGCTGTACATTCACCTCAGAAAAATGAACAATTCTAGTAAGTGAGCTTGTGTGTATCATATACAATCAATCCTTTTCAGAAGACATTAATGCACTTAGAACGAAATGTAACCCTGCTGTGTTCAAACTCAGTGTATGTTTGTACAAGTATCTAAGTAATGGTTTTGAGAAGTCCTTTAATATATTCATTGGGGAAAAAAATAACAAAATTTTTTGAGAAAAAGTAGTTGTATTTCCATAAACGCAAAGGAAAACAATTTTGAAAGTTTTAAAAAATTGTAATTCAACTCATTCCAATCATAAGTATTACAATTATGAGAGTGAATATATGAGAAACTTAGCTGTAAAAATGCCAGTAATTTTTCATAAGTGGGCTGCTTTAGAATGCTTGAGACTGAAGCCAAACCTCTGTGTTAAGCTTCTAATAGATAGTTCTATAGAAATTCTGTCCATTCAGAATACACAGTATACAGCATAATGCTCTAGCTTGACTTACAGCTCCATATGATTTAGAAAACATCTAAAGTTTGACCATAAATGTTATGATAGTTTTATAGTTCTATTTTTGTAGGAACATTAACTTGCCAATCTGTTCTATCCATGGATCCATACCCACAGGTGTAATTCACTTACAGAGTTGATCTCAGAGAGATATATATATACAAGTTTCTTCAAAGGTACTTTTATTCAATAGGTATCAAATCTTTTATCAAGGAAGTTAAATATGATCACTGTCTCTACTTTGCAGGTAAGGAACTTAAGGAGGGCTTTGTAGATTTGCTGAAGACCATTCTTAACACTGAGTGGTAGTTTTCTGGAAAGTTTTTGACAGCGTATGACAAAACATACTCTGCTGAACATTTGTGCTTTGGGATCTCAAAAACTTTCTTAAAAGTGTGCTATTACCCCAGAAAACTCCTATGTATGTAGGAACAGATCTGTAAGTGTTAGCTTGTTAAAGTTCAATTGGAGGCTTTGTTGTTGGGAGTGGAAGGCAAAATCCTGTTTTACATGTGAAGATGCTTAGATCAATGTGTAGCAGAGAAGAGGCAACTAGCAATGAGAAGATAATAAAATAATAGATTCTGGATTTACTGTAAATCTTATGCATAATGAAAGCTCTGCACTGGGTTTTCTTACTTACTGAAAAAATCTCTCTAGTGCTCAATATACATATAGGCCAGAAGTGTATGTATGCATGCATGCATATAGATGCAAGTTTGTGTATAAAATATATCCATGTACCTCCATGCACTTACTTTATATTTTATGATCCATCCTTCCTCTCATTGAGTCAATTCATAATCCACATTTTCCCATTCTTTTACTGGACTTTAATTTTAAAGCAACCTTGATGGCCATGGGTTTTGCCTTTGCAGCATTTTCTGTAGTGCCAACTGCACTTAAGTGTTTATTTGGAAAGCTTAATTGAGACTACAAAAAAACAACCTCATTACTTTTCAGAAATAATTCTTATTATCACTTGCTAAAGTGTGATGAGTATGGAACTGTTGAACCTGCAGCATCAGTGATGATAAGATTAAAAATCTGCAGTTTTTGTCTGCCTTCAAAACAGTTGCAGTTTGTTCTCATGAGATTCCATCCAGGAGTTAGAAATTAGTTTGGTCTTGTTTGTGAGTAGCCAGTAACTTTCACACAGGTATGTACCAAATATGAGCTGGACTACTAAACTGAGTCTCAGGGCATCACCTGCAAGATAGGTGGAAATGACTGCTCATCAAATGCATGATCCACATGTATTTAGTCATTACTTATTAAGTGAAGGTCAGCAAGTAAAATGGTCTTCACAGAAAATGTTCTGCCAGACAGTGATTTCTGGAATACAACCCTTGTCCTGATTCACAGCCTGAAGAATGTAAGAGAGGTCAGTCTAGAGGTAATAAAACCTTCAAACTCTTGGCTGTGGTGAGGAAATTTCCCTTTCCCACTGTGGCAGTTTACTAGCTACTCTGTTGCTCAAGCCAGCTGAAAAGCAGTGTGGAATATTGTATATTAGAGTACATTATGCTCTTGAGAAAGTTATCTTCTAGCTGAAATCCAAAACAAAGGGACATGCTAAAATACAGTCACAAGATTGTGTACCAGGTTTATGTGCACAAATCTTCATAACAAACAGCAAATGGGGAAATTAGTCATAAAAATCCAATTTACCAATAACAGTTTGTGCCTGTAAACTCTTGAGCACCACTTTGAAAATGGCTACTATAATAAAAAGAGTGATCAGATGGGATGGAAGCAATGGTAATCAGCTTTTTCTAGTAAGCTATGATAAGGAATGTTGGTGCTCAAGTTCAGTGTATAATAGCACATCGTGATACTGGTACAGTCCTGTTTCTAGCAAAGAGTTTCCATTTCATCTGGTTCCTCTGTGTCTTCATTCAAAAAAAAATTTAAAAAGTGGGGCAGGAACACTACAGTGAAGCAAAGCATGAGGACTCTTCAAAATTCTGTCAGATCATCTTTAGTAATTGATTAAAATTATAGCCTTTTTTCTTAATTTCTGGCTGACTTGCTACCCTTTCATGAGCTGCATGGGTGAAGAATGTGTCATAAGCAAGCTGGATACAGGTAAACAAAAAAAGTCAGTGTGTTCCCTGTGGTTAAGTGTTCTCTGTGGAAATGTTTATTTTCCTTAATGTTACTTCTTTTGTACCAAGGATTTGTTAATGTGGTTCTGAGGATAATCAGTTTAGGCAGAAGTTTGGGGTGGGGAAAAAGGTAGATTTTAAATGTCAAGTTATATTTATAGAAATTGCAGCTTAGATTACATGTAATTGACAGTGTCCTTTAGATTGACAAGTGAGATAGGATCATCTTATTTTCAATAATCTTTTATGTTTAAGGTGTTTCTTTAATGGTTTGAATTGCAGCTTAAAAATAGAAAACCTGTGCATGTGCTTCTGCTTGCTAGGGTACTGCAAACTTGATTTCTGAGGTTGCTG
>NW_008667472.1:249719-250232 GCF_000695815.1 Acanthisitta chloris | reverse complement strand
ACATTCCCATAGAATCTGTACTGTGAACTTTTTCTGGAAAAACAGCATCATTTAGCAGGTAATATATCTGCAATAAAAATACAGTTATGCAATAATGGCTCATTAATATGGTTGATCATAACATGGCCTTTTCTATTTAATTTAGAAAGGAACTCATGGAAAGAAATTAGTTCCTTCTCAGCTGGTTGGTGAACCTGGTTATTTTTGTATGTTGTTGGGTTTTAAGCTTTGAAATAGCTATTTGATTTGTATAGGAGATAACGTTTAGTCATGACATTTGATTTTGGCAGACAGACTTCCATTTAGGTTTAGATTAGTACAATAGGATTTCTTTCCTTTTTTATCTTATTTCCTTTTCTTTTTTTCTCCTTTTTGAATATGCTAGGAACTGCTGGAGTACTTTGGTATGTAACTGCTAATTTATCCTTTATGTCTTTACGATCGTGTCAGTGCCTCATGTCTTCCATAGTTTTTCTAATCTAAAATAATCCCAGTGAAATCCTTTGATTGTCT
>NW_008667472.1:232588-249697 GCF_000695815.1 Acanthisitta chloris | reverse complement strand
GGAATGTAATGGGCTTTATGGCACTTACTTGGAAGTAATTTATCCAACAGAGTGAATATAGATACTTGTTTTAATAAGAATATGCTTTATGGTAAGTGGAGACGGCTATTTAATTAGCCAAAGGGAAAGTAGTTCATGATACAATCTGTTCCAATCATCTTGGACATTAAACAAAAAGTCAGACAAAGTTATTTATGTACATGCACTTTATTTGCAGTTGTTTTGCACAACCTCTTGGTAGAACTTTACAGCATTATCTGAATAAAAAAAAATGTGGATGTGTATTTCTTAAAAACATATATATGGAAACAGGAGTTTCACTTATTGCTGTCAGTGCTTCCAGTGTGCATCCATTAAAGCAGTTGACAGTGGCAGCAGTGCTCAGTTTATCCTGGATAATACGCTCTTTCGGCATTTGGTGGTTTACATCTTTCTGGTGTGAAGGCTGATACAGGATGCTATAAAAGCATTACACTCTGCTTCTTTCTAATGTGGATTTTTTCTATTGCCTTGAGCTGCCTATTGCATGGATAAATAAGATGTATTTCTGAAGTATAAGGATTCCCATGCAGTGCTGTAGAAGCTGTTAGTATTTTAAGACGGATTAAAGCAGCATTTGGAAACTACATGGGAACATGCTTCCTTCGGTTCTTCTGATTGTACTGGGTACTGGAGTTTGATTTTTTTGTGTTACAGTTTGCTATTAGTAGGAAATATAATTGCAAACCTATAAACAGCAAAACAAAGGAGGAACAATGAGCAGGTGTTGGAGCATTCTGTCGTTTAGGAGTATGAAATACTTAGTTGTCAAAGAGTACTAACTACAATGTTTAATTTTTCCTCAAAACTGTCTTTCTTCAAGGGACTAATCCATAACCTGTTTGATTTGATTTAATAACTTCTGTGGACTCCAGTGGTCTTTGGATCATGTGTCAACGAAAGAAGGAAGTCTCATTTATCCAAACAAAGTTGGAGCTATTGCAAATACAGGGCACTGTTGAAAGGTCTGTGAGTGGGCATGGGGTGCTTGCCTGACCACTGGTTATAGCAGATATTAGTAATTGGTAATTCCTCTTTCCTGGTCACCACTGTTTTGTCTGTAGAAAATCTTCCAACTCAAGCAGATCACCAGGATGTTCCTGAATAACTGATTTCATATGCAATTTGTGAGTTCACTGTAGCTTAACCAGCATTTTATGTAGTAAACCCTTCATTGTGCTGAGCAGACACAGTGTTTTCTCAGCATTATGATAAGAGACACAGATATCAAACATACTCATTCAAGAGGAATGCCTGCGGCAACAGGAGTGAAGTCCCAGGGCTAAGTTTATTTAGTGCAAAGAAAAATATCAAAATTAAGGAAGGGCTTTACTTACAGCTCCAGTTTCCAACCTCATTTACAGTAAGTTGGAAGAGTTTTTGATATAAGACAGCGGGTAGTATGTGCTGACAGTTTCCCTCCTCCTCACAAATATGTATCACCAGCTGGTTTATGTGACCCTGCTTGTTCCCATGAAGTCAATGGTAAAACTGGGATGTTAAGCAAATATGGCCTGTGGACAAATGCAAGTCATGACACAGCCTGAAAGCTGCTTAAAGCCAACAGACTCATGGCTCCCTCCTTTACAAGAAGTCAGAGATGAGAAACTATTGTTAAGTTGCATGGATATCTTGAATAATCATTTTATTCAGTGACATGATGCAAATAAAAGCATCATGCTAAAGGGGAGAGATGTTTTGTTTGGTCATGTTATGACGCATTTCCATATTAAATCAATTTAGCAGCTCAGTTCTGGCAAGTCACCAGTAGGTTACTCATGAGTATCAGAGACTTGTTGCTGTGTCCAGTTCTAGCATGCTACCAAATGTTAATAGACAGCACAAGCTGTGTCCAAAATTGCATTTTAAAATTAAAGCAAAAAATTAAAACAGGTATTTATTATATACAAATAGTAACTGCCCCAAAACCCAGAGGAAAACCTGTCTGAACTTCCTAGACCTGATAGTCTAAAGCCCATTTTCTGGAAGGTGCTAATTGCCTCCTAAGGGATGCCAAATGTTCAAATCCCATTGAATTCAATGAACTCCATTTGATGTATTTCAGTGAATTCCTGATGAAGTCAGCCCTCTGAGCACTGCAGACTCAGGGGCTCTCAGCAGTATACAGGATCATGTCCTACATGGACAAACAAAGCAGTATTAGTACAGTGTCTTGGATGACAACTACAGAGGTTAATAAATCAAGAACATCAATTAGAATTTGAATAGCTGCACTGCTCATTTATGCCTTCATTCTTTGGAGGCAGAGGCATCTTTAACTTTTTGCACTGTAACTAGTCCCATCGATTCAGATATAGGGAACTATTCAGTGTCTGCGACTGAATATGCACCTAATTCCTTGCAGGGCTAATGCCTGAGGGGTTTAATCCCAGCAGATTTAAGAGCAGGGACAGGACAGTTGACAAGCTGTCTGCTCTTCTCCCATCATCTAGACAGCTGAACTTCCTCAGGAGCTGCTCTTCCACCACTGCTGTTAACAGCTTGAAGCCCATTTTGTGGACTCCGATGGTTCAGGTGCTGGTGCAGGGGAAGCTCAGCTGTGTGTGCAGGGGTTAGAGCACATAACTGTGCATGTGATAGTGTCAGTGGTAAACCCAGGGTTAAAAGTGCCTTGTCTTTGCAGAGCTCTGAGATGGAATGATGTTTCTGGGGTATATAGGAACTCTTGAAAAATACAGCAAACACTTCTTAGCACCTCTTAGGAGCTTTTGGGACTTAAACTACTTACCCCATATTGGCAAATTTAGCTTTCAGCCTCACTGTGAAGTTGATCATTACATTATATTGGCAGATCTTATCTATTACTGACATGCAACCAACTCTACAGTAAAATGAAGTAGCCTTTTCAAAGTGACTTTGCACACTTGTGAGAAATAAGAGGAAAGCTTTACTGACTATAGATCATCAGATCCTCAGATTTACATCTCACACAAAAGACCTTCAGATCTCCTAGCACCTGAATCCAATACTGAATCAGAAGGAAGAACATTATATATTGCATCACTAAGCTGTTCCTGCAGTGGTAAGCTTGCTTGGAGGTCTCTCTTCCAAATACTAACCAGCCCAACCCGTCTTAGCTTTTAAGATCACAGCACAAGGTGGTATGGCTGCAGGCCATAACTCTAATGAAAACCTGGTACAGTGGGTAGATTGTTCCTGGATCTCATTATAGGCAATTGTTCCACTACTTCTGCTGTTTTTAATTCCTAAACCTAATATTTACCTCTGAGCATTCAAAGTTATTTTGAATTTTATCTTGACAAATCACTAAGGAGTCTATTCTTCTTTCAATGCATGCATTTAACTCTCATTAATGTTCATATGAGTTATGCGCAGAGCTCAGCTCCAGCAGGTTTTTCCAGCAGGGCCTGAGTCTCAGCCCTTATATGGCGTTTCAAAGTTTCTTATGCTTCTGAACAAAGACAAAATTCTTCTGCCCAAATGGAGCAGAACTGTGCTTCCTCCCACCCTCTACTGTGACCTTCTGCTCTGCTACACATATCAGGCCTGCACTGCAGTGGTAGGGATTCTGTCCCCTTTTCTTTCCCCGTTTTCCAGCCATGCTTACGTATGTATCCTGGGAATCTTGAGGGCATGATTTAGCAAAGAACTCATTCAGGCTCAGCGTTACAGGAGCCTTGTGCAAGCTTTTACTGTAGAGAAACTGACAGTGTATTTTGTACTGAATCAGGCTCTAAATTATGCCTAATGTTCAGTTAGCTGGAAAGGAAAACAAGCCCAGGCGTGTTGCACACCATTTTGACATTCTGTGAGCTCCCTGGCAGTCCTTCAGTTATACTTCCCGGAGATGCTTTCGCTTTTTTCTTCATATTCTTGACAAAGTGTTAGGCATCCTGGACTGAGCCCATGGTATCTAGAAACAAACAAACCCTGAAGGAATTAATTTTTAGACACAGGAACCCAAAGGTTTAATAGGATGAGTGTTGTTCATACTGTGTTAGCTACTGTAGCAGGACTTGAGAGACTTAGCATAAAGGTTTTGGAAAATTATGATTTCCTGCGGCTTCTGCATCAACCCTTTGAAACAGTGCAGGTTACTTTATCAAGCACTGACTGAAGCAATCTCAGGGAAAATACTGGAAATAGAAGGGCCTATTTCAAAACTTAAAAATGCCTCTGCGGGGCAAGGTGCATTCTCCTCTGCCTGGTGAAAGGAAAATAAATCTCTTCCTAATAGAGAAGAGCTGTAGAAAACAGACCTTGAAATACCAATGTCTGCATTACAGAGATCTCTGGATACTGTCATGAAAGAGCCAAATATGCTGCTTCTCCCAGTGCAGGTAGAGCTCGCTGGGGAAAAAAAATCCATTTGTCCACAGGTTTTAATGTTTTCTTTGAGGCTGAAGGAAGGAAGAGGGGAGAATTACCCCCCATTTTTGACAAAAGCCAAAACCACAGGAAACATGGTATATCCAAAATGAACTATGCTGCAGGGAACACTGAACTGACTGATGGTGTCTGACATAATTTTGGTCAGTTTTAGTGCTGTGAGTTGCAGTGAAGAACGAAATTGGAGGGAATTTTGTTGGTTCCATGACTTCCAGGGCCCACTGTCTGGTGTACTATCTGTCCTGAGCGCAAGGACACAAGATTTCCAATCCACTTGGCTCCCAACTTGTGAAGCAGTACTGGAGCCAGAAAGCCTGCACAGATTTCAGAAGTGGGAGTCTGAAAGCTTTGGGATTTGGCATGACAACACATCATCCTGCAGTCACCTACAAGCTACACACCCTGGAAAGCCATTTTCAGGCATGTGGCAAGGGTCCTTGGTCCTCAGAGCTCTGCTTTGACTGAGGTTGGCAAGGCTCTTGAACAGATAAATACCCAATTCTGAGAACTTCAGTAGAAGAACATACAGCAGTCTGGGAAACCGGACTTCTCTACAGCTCAGCAGACAGGCTGGCAAGAAGCCAGACATGCCAAGACCTGCCCAACAGACAGGATGTCACCAGATGTTGGCTGAAATACTTTGGGGAAAATATATAGATTTTGAGGAACCGGCATTTTCAACAAGCAAATTTCACTGGAGAATTCCCAATGAACTATAGTTTCCAGCAGTTTGAGATGGTTCAGATGTTGTTTGGTTTAGATCAGCTCTTCCTATAAAATGCAAGCAAATGGCAATTACTAAGTGCAAAACTAAGATGCAGTAACAGTTACCTGTTAGGGGGCATGGGTTACTAACAGAAACCTAGTTTCTAAGTAAATACTACATATGTTCTGTACAGGAGGTCAAGAATTCTAAGATTTTGCCTCCTTTCCATTTCCTGGGTGGAGCTGCCTGGCTGGTCAAACAATAAAGGAAGGTGTGAGTGTGTGTGTAGGGGGTTACATAAATAGCTGCAGCCTCAAAGATGAATAATGTTGTCATTTCTGCTTCTTCTAGAGGACAGAACTAATAATTTTATGGTCAGTTAGAGTCATGACTGCCTCTCTTGCACCCTTAGACAAGCTACATAGCCCATGTAGGTTTTTCTTGTGGAGATTTCAGTTTGTCATATGATCAGAACCCAATGTGTTTATAACTCATCTTCTCATTCTCTTTAGTTTTAGGACAAAAATGGCTGTGACACAGCCTGCCACTCATTTTTTGCCCTAATTGCTTCACTTGCGTTGCTTTTTGCACTGGTAATATTTCAGTGTCTGTTCCTTTTCCTCCCTGTTATCCAAGTTCTGCTGTCAAGGTGCTTTTTGTCCTGAACCCTTGAGCTGATTTCCTGAGGGTTTCCCCATTTCCTGTGTGTCTCACCAAATTATGCTGTGATGCAACATGGTCATTATGTTCCTACTGGTTCCAGTAACAGCCTCTTTCTTAACCTCAGACTGACTTTCACTGTTGCATGAGAAAGATGGTCTAATACTGTATCAGAAACTCCCATCCTTTTCCATGTCCTAATATCTAATGTGAAACTAATGCACTAAATCAAAACATTATGCCTTACAGACAGGCAGTCCAATATAAAAGTCACACATTTACGAGCTTTCATGCGTAAGAAAGTTAAATCATAGAATCATTTATTGGAAATAGAATAATTTGTTGGAAAAGACCTTTCATAGAAGAGTAAGAGCTAACAACTGCATCTGGATAGTAGCCGTCATAGTGTTATTTTTAATATACTAGATATTTTTATTTTTCCATCCTCTGGACAGTTTTTCACGGAGATGGTGCAGTGAAGTGTGCTTTCAACAGCGATGAGAGTGGCTTTGATGCCCTCAAATGACAGTTAGTTTTACCTTAGAAGGAACAATAACCAAGCCTGTATTTTCACTAATTGGTGGCACCAGCAAGCTCTCCAGTTGGTGCAGTATCTTTGTTTTAAAATAGTGAGCTCATTAGAGGCAGTAGGCTGCTTCCATTGGAATGGTTAACAAGCTGCAACCCAGAACATTTCTACATGCCTTTCCACCCCCTCAGAGACTGCCTTAGTCATCTGTGCAGTTATAGCCTGTAAGAAAGACAGATTGTTTGCTGAAATGTGAAGGAATTTTACCATTCTGTGGTATTGGAATTAACATATTATTATTGGATTCCAGGCCTTTATTACTTTGATGTCTTTATTTTGACTACAGTTCTGAAAAAAGCAGATCTGTGAAAGAACTTCTGGCTTAATACACAAACATAAAACATTTAAGGGCAGTATGGTGGAAACATGCTCGATTGAGAGCTGTGGATATTAATATAAGTAATTGAATCTAAACTTATTTCGGTACCCTGTATTTACTGAAACAACTTGAGCTAAGCAATGGTCATATTGTCTTGTACTGGAAGGAAAACAATTGTTCATTGTATATCACAGAATCCTAGAACCGTTTGTGTTGGAAGGGACCTTAAAGATCATTTAGCTCCAACCCCTCTGCCATGGGCAGGGACACCTCCCACTAGACCAGGTTGCTCACAGTCCTATCCAACCTGGCCTGGAACACTTCCAGGGATTGGGCATCCACAACTGCTGTGGACAACTGGTTCCAGTGCCTCACAACTCTCAGTGAAGAATTTCTTCCTCATACCCAATCTAAACCTACTCTCTTTCAATTTAAAGCCGTTTCCCCTCGTCCTATCACTACATGCCCCTGTAAAAAGTCCCTCTCCAGGTATCTTGGAGCCCCTTTAGGTACTAGAAGGTGCTCTAATGTGTCTCTCCAGAGCCTTCTCTTTTCCAGGCTGAACAGCCCCAACTATCTCAGCCTGTCTGCGTAGGAGAGGTGTTCCAGCCCTCTAATCATGCTCATAGCCTCCGCTGGATTCACTCCAACAGGTCCATGTCTTTTTTATGTTGGGGACTCCACAGCTGGATGCAGTACTCTAGGTAGGGTCTCAAGAGAACAGAGAGAGTCTTGTCCCTCAACCTGCTGGCCACTCTTCTTTTGACACAGCCCAGAATATAGGGTTCACTTTCTGGACTGCAGAGACTACCCTCAGGGATTATCTCAATCCGTTCTCCACCCAGCCTGTGTTAGTGCTTGGGATTGCCCAGACCCAGATTCAAGGACCTTGCGCTTGGCTTTGTGGAACTTTGTAAGGTTCACATGGCCCCAGCCCTCAAACTTGTCAAGGTCCCTCTGGATAACATCCCTTCCCCACAGTGTGTCAGCCACAGCACACAGCTTGGTGTTATCAGCAAACATTCTGAGGGTGTGCTGAATCCCACTGTCCGTGCTGCCAACAAAGCTATTAAACAGCCCTGGTTCCAATACCAACACCTGAGGAGCACCACTTATCACTGGTCTCCAACTGGACTTCAAGCTGTTGACCACAACAGTATGAGTGTGACCACCCACCTTATCCACTAAGTAGTCTATCCATCAAATTAATGCCTCTCTAGTTTGTAGACAAGGACATCATGTGGGCCAGTGCCAAATGCGTTGCACCTATTAAACAGCCCTGGTTCCAATACCAACACCTGAGGAGCACCACTTATCACTGGTCTCCAACTGGACTTCAAGCTGTTGACCACAACAGTATGAGTGTGACCACCCACCTTATCCACTAAGTAGTCTATCCATCAAATTAATGCCTCTCTAGTTTGTAGACAAGGACATCATGTGGGCCAGTGCCAAATGCGTTGCACCAGGTGTTGACCACAACAGTATGAGTGTGACCACCCACCTTATCCACTAAGTAGTCTATCCATCAAATTAATGCCTCTCTAGTTTGTAGACAAGGACATCATGTGGGCCAGTGCCAAATGCGTTGCACAAGTCCAGGTAGATGATGTCGGTTGCTCTTCCCTCGTCCACCAAAACTGTAACCCTTTTGTAGGTCACCAAATTTGTCAGGCACAGTTTTCCTCTAGTGAAGCCATGTTGGCTGTTACCAATCACTTCTTTATTTTCCATTTGCCTTAGCATAGTTTCCTGGAGGATCTGCTCTATGCTCTTACAGACACAGACTGTAAGATATTGACTGGTCTGAGGTTCCCCAGGTCTTCCTTATTTCCCTTTTGAAAAGGAAGGGGATGTTTCCCCTTCTTCAGCCAGTGGAAACTTTACTGGACTGCCACAGCTTCTCAAATATGATTTAGAATTCAGCCCAATCACCCAGTGGAGCCCCAGGATCTCCTCACTCCCAGCCTAGGACACTAGAGAGTCAGCTGAGTCTTTCAGCTAGCTTGATGTAGGCTCATCACTTTCTGTGTCCCATGTGCTCATCTTAGCTTCATGTCTAATCTGAGTCCAGATTACTAGATATTCCTCTAGATGCCATATGGGCAACCACTGGATTTGAAATAAAATACCAGAGCTTTTCATTTCAAGACCATTGTCCTCAAGGGTGGGAAGAGGAGGTCTTGCTTAAATTTTCCCAATTAAGACAGCAGTCAATGGCACTGGCAGCTGAAAAGGTTGTCAGGTGTCAATGACTGTAAAATCCAAATAACAAACTACCCAATACTCTCCTGAAGAGAAGTCTCAAGAGCTAATTTATGGGGATTCTGAAGGATTAACTGACTAACATCAATCATTCGCTCTGGGTATAAAATCTGCTATATTCAACAAGTGCCATGTTCAATTGCATTTGTACATCTCAAACATGTCTTAGATACCTGGTCAGAGATATAAAAACATGATAGAAGCTTCACCTTTCCAAACAATGTAGTTACTGACACCTGGCTGAAGCAATTAAGAGAAAAATGTGTTCAGAACTCTGTTTAGTTACAGGATTTATCACCCAGGCTGCTCCTCCGTCCCCTACATATTACTGCTTTTTATACTGAGTGCAGCCTGCTAGATTTAGGGGCTTTTTTGATTGTTTGCTACCCATTTTATTAACTGTCTTCTATGCTTACTACTTCTCTGCCCCTGTAGACCTAGTTCTTTTGCTGGAATCAGAATAGGAGGTGTGAAAAGGTGACTTTCTGAAATATGTTACTTCTATTCTGCTGTCTGCCCCAGTGGCAACAGAAAGGATTTGCCTTACCTGTCTGCTGTTTTCTATTCCTCACCTTGAAAGAAAGAGGAAGGTAGCATGGTCTGTGTCCTCTGCAATCACAGCCTTTTCTAAATGCTTTGGTATGTTATTGTAACTTGCCTTTTTCCCTCTTAAAAATCTCTTCTGTACTATATTATAAATACCAATAAAATGTTAGTAGAAAAAACCCCCACATAAAATGCATGTTATTTGTTTTAGAAGTCTACAAGATACGGTGAGTGTAGGAGGCTGGAATTTTTTTACAAGGGGGAGTATTATTTTCACTTTTTAATTTCACATTGACCAATATTTTTACTTTGGGTAAAATAAAAACATACATTTTCCTGAGCCTTTACCAAGATAAATTTTCTGAACATTAGGCATTCCAGGATATACAGCCAACTCCTCCTGAGAGGCCAACGGATAGATCCGTTTGCTTTGGAATATGGTTTTCTCCCTCTCTCATCAGCTCTTGCCCGTGTCAGCAATGCAGAGTATCATGGACAAAGCAAATCAAAGTTTTAAAACGGACTGGTCCTTGCCACCTCATCTCTTCTGTCCTATCATGGTTTGGATCCTGAGGATATACTGACCTTTTGCCTCTTCATACCCTGGGGAAAGGTGAGGAAAACATCTTTGGGGTGCAGCTGTTGCACGTGCCCTAAGGTGGCAGAGCTGCCAAGGCACTGTGATAGGGTAAGAAATGTTGGAGTGGAAGGTCAGCCTATCAGCTTGGTCACTTTTTTCTGTTCCTGGCACTGTAGCCATGTTGTTAAATGAAGTCATCTGCTACTTCTCCTCCAAGCCATATGATTAATACATCTCATAGCCAGCCAATCACTGCTCATTATTCCCCAGTGTTCTCAGATACTTCTCTTTTATTTTTCCAGAAGTGTCTGAGCCGTTCACTGGGGATGCCTAGTAGACCGATTGTCTTGTGGAGATGGTGGCTGGTGTGCCATCTGAATCCCAGTGCAATCTTTGAACAGTTCATTTATGAATGGGATGTATTCCTGTACATTTGAAAGAAAAAAAATGCTTCAGTTTGTACCTTGACATACATTTCAAACTTATAAATACATGTATTTTTTTAGATTACTGTGTACCAGTTGAATGACACTGTAGGGGAAATCTGTATCCCCTCTCCTGAAGTTTTGAGGGCATGAGTATTGCTTAGCCCTGCACTTCTCACAGTTAAAGATGCAAATAAGAAAAATTGATTCACCCAAACAGGTTTTTATTGCTGTTAACATACAATATGCATAGATGGAGTTTTCATCCAAGGACCTCCCAGTACCTTTAGAATAATATATTGCAGTAAGTTGGTAAGCATTCCCTCTCTAAGACACTAAAGTCCTTATGCTCTTCTTATGGAAATTTTCATAGTAAAATTGTTTAAAACTTAATTTCATCAATCTGAATAAAGACTAAGGTAGGAGCTAAGCCATCTGATTTTCATTGTAACCTCTTGGCCATGTGCAAGTTATCTGTAAAGCTTCCACAGATAATCTTCCACTGGCAGTGTGATGTTCCTGAAGGACTACCAATTCCTCCTTATTTTACTGACAACAATAGACCAGTTTTTCCCTTTATAGATGACAGGCTTTAAATTTGTTAAACTTTTACTGGAAAGTTTAATTTTTCTCTACTAGGGAAGCAATGATTTAAGCATCTTATTCATTAATTTTTGCCAACATTCATTATAACTCTTTCTTATTTGTTCATGAAAATAAGGGCTCTGTAGAATACTTTGTGACTGCCACTGCATTTGGGTCATGAAACTTCTTGGTATGTTATTTAAACTTGTTTGTAGTGTTGAACAGTGCATACCTTGTGTAATTGCAAGCTGCTGTGGAAATGTACTTTGAGTTGCTCTTACAACTGCATTTCTGCTCAAAGATTGAATCCCTGCAACCCAGCCCCAGTGTGCTGGTTATGATGTACCTGTCTTAACCCTCCGTATCCTGTACAGCCAAGCTTTCGCACATGTTATCCCAAGGAGGCGTGTTGTAGTCTAAGAAATTCTCTGTAGGTTTTAGTTAATAATGTTCCTCACCTTTGCTATATATTCTAGTAAATTGGTTACAGATGCTAACATTGAATGTATCACTTTTGGTTTCAGAGTTTGTCCATTATGAGATGAACAGGACAGTTTCTATTCTGAGTGATTTTTTTCATGCTCCTTCCAAATTCAAGAAACTCTATCTGCATTTGTTTCACTTGCTTTGTATTACTTTTTTTTTTCCTTGAAATTCTACAAACTATAGACTTACTCATTTTTAATAAATGTGAGGCTCTGGAGTGTGCACGAAATGTCCAGGTGTCCTCTCTACATGGACTGCAGCAGATTTTTGGATTCTCCTTTACAAAATCTGACATTAGAGCATGTGGATATTTTATAGTAATTTTACAGAAAAGATTACTCCTCTGGCAACTATTTTTCTGTTATGAATATCGAAACATATTATTTGGGAGTTTACAGGGAAAAGGGTGCTTCAACATATTGTAGCACTCATTGGTATATTCTTGAAGCTGAGTTCCTAAGGTGACTGTCAGCTTTCATACCAGGTCTGTAGTGCAGCACGAGCATTGAGTTCTTCTGTATGATGGAGCTAGGCAAGTCTTCAAGTGTGTGAGAAACAGTCTCTGTGGATGCCTAAAGTATCATCATCTGCAGCATTTGAAGGAGTTGGACTGTTTCTCACAGCCAAAAGAGTAAAAAGAAGGTCTGAATTATAGTCCAGGTAGTAAAATATCCACCTTCTCCATTATGAACATTGTGAATATATCATTATTTAGTGACAGCAGATAGTTTAACATTCACCTGCTATTAGTTGGTTACTGATTCTACTGTGTTGACCTGCCTGCTTGGAAAATTGAAATAAATACATTCAAAATAAAGAAATGGAGCTGTCTGCACTCAGGAAAGGACTTTAGATTTGTTTCTGACAGTGATCCATGGCAGACACTTTAGATAACAAGTGTCTACATTTGTCCTACATTAGGAAGGTGTGGGATGATTTTTCTCCCTTACAGTATTCAATGTCTTGATAATACATAATCTTCTGAGACTGATTTAAATTTGGAAGGAAGGACTTTATTATTCCTTCAACAGTGTTTTCAAAACTCATTTCTGATAACCCTGGCTTTTTTTGTTTGTTTGTTTCTGTAGAACTTGTGTCAGTTTTGTATCTTGAAAAGTTTTTTGTCTCAGTTATTTCCAGTGTCTATGAATGGTACCAAATGATTTGAATTCTCCAACTTTTGATTAACATTTTTTTGGATTTTGATCATGACACAAAAAACATGATTTACCTTCTCTGTGCCATTCATTAACATGCTTCTAACATATTGCCCTCTTGTCCATCTCCCTTCTAGGGTAAATAATGTTAGACTTTTCAGAGCATTCAAACAATCTGTTTCTTATTCACTGTATTTCATTAGTAATCTAACACTTTTTCCTTCTTTTCTGGCAGTTGTAGATTTTCCTGGGGTTTCATTGGCTTTTTTTAGGTCCTGCATTTGACTTAAAAGGTGCACATTTTCTATGCTGATGTACATTACTATTGTCGGTGACTGGTTTCTTGTCCCTTTTCATAGCTGCTTGTGATGTCTCAGTGTATCATCGTTGTCCTCCATTGTCCTGAGATAAATACCCTTCCATGCCCTGCAGATACTGCCATCTCACTGCTCTTGGACCTCCCAAAGCATTAACAGGCAGTGAAATATAACCTTAGGCCTTCAGTAGTTAGCCTTTGGCTAACTTGTGTGGCTTTCTGCTACAGACATTTTTACCCAAGCAGTATGCATCTTCTAACCACTCGACTTTCTTAGTAGCTTCTCATGAAAAAGCTTCTCTTTCTACCTAGAGTCACCTTGTGTCGAGCAGTTCTCCTTACCTGCTCTCCTTACCTGACACAGATGTGATCAATCACAAGAGATTATGTGAGGCAGTTTCCTATTTTTTGTATCAGTTTACCCAATTCAGATGTTCAGACATGTGATGGATGATACTTCCTTGATCATTCTGACGTGTCACTTATGCACCGAAGGAACATTTCCTTGGCCTGACTCCTTTGGACCAGTACCTTTCTCAAGCAAGAGCTTACCTTTCACCAGCAGCCTGGCCAATTTATACTTAAGACCTTCTAAACTCTTGATGTAATGTCATCACCTGTGCCTGATGCCTCATTGTTTTTATAATCATCAGTTTGCTGAAGAACCTATTCCCTAACACCCCAATTTCCCAAAGTACGTCATCTTTATTAGCAAAGAGGAAGGAGGTTGGATCCTAGTCCCCACCTAAAAATCTCTATGAAATGCCTCAGAATGTTGGGTGTTAAAGCATGTCCTGAAGGTTGTGATATTTTCTAATAAAACCAAGTTTAGAGATATGAAAACCCACCACAAGTAGCATTACTTTTCCCCTCAAATTCTGTAATTGCTCATTTTTGTCAGTTTAGTGAAAGTAAAGCAGTATTTTGAGTCTTTATTCCTAACCTTTTCTTAATTTTCCAGTTTATATGGTAAATAAATTGGTAACTGGGCAAAAAAAGTATTTGTGGATAGGTCCCAGATTTGTTGTTATTTGTCACTCAAGAGAAAATTAAATTTTTGATTGAAGAATCACAGCATTTCCACATAAAATGTTACATTGAAGTAACAGTTGACCTTTCACTCCATTTTCATCCCACAACCCCTGAAATTCTTCCATTTGTGTTTAACTTGCTTCTGAGATATGTGTTGTATATTTATTTTGCCACCCATGAAATTCTTTGCAGGAACTGAAAAAAAAATTAAGTGAAAAAAACCCTAGTGAATGGGATTTGAACAGTGCCAAGCTTAAAGTCCAAAGAGGGCAGTACATGGCACCATTACAGATAACAAGAAGTATTCTCTGGTGAGGACCCTAATAAATGCAGTCGCGTGCTGTAATAAAGAGCACAGGAAAATGGATGTGGTATAACAAAATTATTCATAAGGAGAAATGCAAAAAGTTGTCATGCTGAGTGGTTACATGCAGTTATATGGAGCACTAACAAGGTAATCACTAGAAGCTGAGTGCTGGGGTGCTCACAGATGTTTCCTAACTAGCACAGGGTGTAAACTGTTTTTATCTGGGAGGATATAGACAAAACTGGAGTTGAAGGGGTGCTAAATCTTTCTCCCAATTGTTAATAATTCAGAGCCAAATGGCAGCAACGACTCATGTAGGTCAGTGTTACAAACAAAGCAACTTCAAGATGTTTGATGGAAGGTTTTCAGGCTAAATGCTTTATTGCTGCTTTCTCCTGGATTCTTTTTGATTCTGTGTTATCATATTCTCATCTTGTACTTTATAAATAAGCAATGGAATGTGTGCAAGCATGTGTGTGTATGTGCACACAAGTGTTAATGAAACATAGCACACAAAGTGAAATACTCATCAGAAGGGTTTGCTGTGGAAAAGGAGCTCTTCCTAAGCTGCTACTGTAATGTTTCAAACTATAATGTTAGAAAACCAGAGGCTGAAACTCTGCTCACATTCCAGAACTGCAAAAATTTTAGGAAGTGCAGTAATTCAGAGTTGGCTAAACATTGTTCCAGCAACTCACTGAGCTAAAACATCATTTACCCACAACATCAATATGATCTGAGTTTTATACTATCATTTAAACATTTAAACAGCAACAGATTTACAGCACAGACTCGAGATATGGCTGTAACTAATACTGTAACAAAATCAATAGACAAATGTTTTAGCGAAGGGCAGTTGCTGCTGTTCTCACTGATGTGTGTTTGTGTGCATAGCACAGTCACACCAATGTGCTTTAAATTCAGCTCATAGGAAGGAGTTTTAAGCTCAGGGATTTGAAGCATTCAGACTTATTCAGACCAAAATCATATCAAGACATGACTAGGAGTATCAGTGGTCATGTCTAGAGCCAATGAAAATCTGTGGAAGTGTTTTTTCTACTGAAATTGGCCTTTAGGGATTTTCCTTTAAGATTACATTTTAATTGAAGTAGTGAGCCAGTTCTGCATGTGGTGGAAGCAACAAGGCTGCTAACATTTGAGCTCCTCACAGAGCCCTGCAGATTCTGCCAGGTTAGTTAAGACATTTCTACTGGACTTAATCTTCAAGATGTGGAATGATGAAACAGTCTGTACTGTTTCATCAGTGCCTCTCATCTTCAGAAGTTGATTTTAGACAAGCTATTAGTGGTCATGGTGCTCAGCTGGGATAGGAGCTATTTGCTTTCAAATTTCAAGTATTTACATCAATCATCATAAGGATTTTGTCACCTCATAACATCCTGGTTTTAAAAATACATATATAGAAACAGGAAAAAAAGGTGAAATCTGAAAGGATGGACAGAGTCTCTGTGACTTGCAGCAGAAAAAGGTCTGTGTAAATATCAAGCATGAAAATTATAACTTGGAGCGTTTACTTCCAGAAGTTACAACGTGCTGAATGTCTTTGATCCATACACCTCAGTCATTACAGTTACTAAATAGGTTTTACTTCATATACATGTCTTTTGCCTTGCATTTATGGGCTTAGAGTGCCAACCTAGAAATAAAGACTTACATTGATTTTTATTTTTAAATTAACATGAGCTCTAGTATTCAGAGCCTATTTCATGAGAGACCAGTTGTCTTTTTCTTTTATTATTTTCCCCAGATTAGCTACCCAGCAACAAGGTCAGAAATAGAAATCATTAAGTAAACTTAAGAATTAAATGTTCTTCCTTCACTTTAACATAGAATTGCAAAGAACATTTTTTGTGTTAAATAGGGGTTAAAATAATTTGATTTGCTTCTCAATGGAGAGTGTTTGTACATGCTGCTCGAGAGGATCAGGCAATACCAGGAAAGTAATTTAAGCTGATGAATTTTAGTCTACCTTTTGGACTGGCTGAAGGCACATGCATGATCTGTTTCTATTGTTCAGCTGACAAGTAATAACTTGTTAAGTTATAGGAGTGCAATCACTTTCAGAGTGAGCCTCTATACTAAGATATTAATCTGAGGCCCTCTTCTAATTGCCAGCAGTAATAAGTTTGTTCACATGGTAAAGGTTATCACCTGCTGGCATAGGACAAATGGGTTAATGAATAAGCAATGCCAACAAGCAAACCCACGTGTTGCACTGGGAAACGTTTCCGCAATAGTGTGTCATTGTTCGGGTGAGGAAATGTCACGTGCAGCTTCAGACTATTTATACTGCCTAAAATCAATTTTGAAAAATGTAAGCACTGGCCACAGTGGGGCCCTAGCAAGGATTTGAAATAAACCTCCCAAGAGGAGGATGTAATTATTTTCTCTTAATATCTAAAATATCAGGTTTAAAGGGAGAAGGTAAAAGCATTCATTCAGCACAAGTGCCTCAGTGTGTTTATTGAATGGAATCACACAGCCCGGAGGCCAGCACTGTGCTGCCTCACATGCCTGCTATCCCACTAATTTTGCTGGGATTAGGGAGGGTGTAAATGAGCACAGAATTTAGCCATGGGATTCTAAATCCACTTTAGCTGAGAAACCACACGTGGGCATGTGTACACCTACATGCACAGGCACACACAGACTGCCTCGTGCTGCTGCAGGTGGAGAATGCTGTGGTATGCTTGTGGGGTGGGGTC
>NW_008667472.1:173388-232576 GCF_000695815.1 Acanthisitta chloris | reverse complement strand
CCAAACATCTTTTTAATCTTATTCACTTCACTGAAGTTATAGCCAGCCTTGACAGTGGCATTTTTGTCTTCAAAATGTATTGCTATTTCAAAAACTACTCAAATGCACTTAGTTTAAGAAATTTGTATTGGCTTAGTACATTTCATTGCATTTGTGAGCTTCCACCTGTCAGCCAGCTTGATCATGTTCAAATGAGATATTCACACACCAGCTTCTTTGAGCAGCCCCAAACGAGCATGGGGAGCCAAAGAGGAAGAACCTGTAAACTCTTTGCACTGCTGAAAGATCTCCATGTATCTTTCATTCAGGATGATGCACTCACAGTCTGCGATTGATAAACATTCTTTTTCCAGCTACAGAGACTGATGCAGAGCAGAACCCTCAGCATTTGTGAGTGTGAAACCAAAGTGAAAGTCCCATCCAGAGAGGTTCTTCAGCTCTGGAGCTCTGTGATGGCTCAAGGTAGAAGGTTTGAGTAAGACTTCCTGTCTTTAGAGGTGTCATAGTGTTTTATCTCATACTGATAAGTACTTGATCTTGAAAAATAGTGGAAATCTCTTGCAAATTACTTCCATTTCTCTTTGCCATCATTAGCAGAGAATTTGTACTCCCCAGCTCTCAGGAGGATTGGCAAGCGTAGGGTCTGGGCATCTGTGTGAGTTTAGAGCCATGTCAAAATTAGAATCAAGGCCTGAATTCAAATTTCAGATATATCCAGGTGACTGGAATTCAGATGCCATGTGTTACTCTGGGCCCATCTCTGATTTTTACTCAGAAATAGTAGGAGCAGAACAAAGCAAGCCAGCTCTGTCCAAGAGAGGAGATTTAAAAGCAAAGATGTGAGATCTACAGGAAGGATTGCTGCTATCTCTGGGCCATATTGTGTCATTGATTTTTAGGTTGATCTCTTAACTGATTCCAATTGGGACTTAAAAATTGATGATACAGTATGACCCTACGTGATGAAGAGCAAGGGTTCAGGTTTGGTTGCAGCTCCAGCGATGTAAATCCTGAGTCACTGCACTCAGCTGGAGTTAGGTCATCCGTGCTGAAGAACTTGGAGCCTGTTACTGTGGGGTAAGGGAGAGTGTGGACCCAAGGCACATCAGCTGCTTCAGAGGATCAACCCATCTGCACCCTCTCTCCCCTCAGCTAATCAGATAATTCAAGGCATCTTACTTCTCTGTGAAAGAAAGATAAACAAGTACTGAAGTAACCACAGGATAAAAGCATGCACACAGGCAATTACAGAGAGCAGCTGATGCACTGTAAGTTCACACCCTGTGTTACCCTGTGGTAACTTGTTTGTAAACTGGTTTTCTCTGAAAACAGTGCTGGAGAGCAGGCTGCAGCCCTTTACATCACTCTAATGACTGCTCCTCAGAAAACATTTGCAGCCAGTTAAGCTATTTTGAGGAAAAAAGGAAAAGGAATGGGCTAAGAAAAAGTCTTCCTTCGGGGGATATTTTCCTTAGGTTTTGAAGTAAGGACAGTCTAACTGTTCTTACTAGATGGTATCTAATAGTACTCAAATGTAGTCCAGTTGCTATCTTTAAGATTCCAGCTTCTGTCTGCTAAAATTTGTTGCAACTGTCAATAAGCAAATCACAGTAATAATTACATGGGGCCTGCTGACACCTCTGTGGTTTAGGTTTGTCGTTAGTTTTATTATAACTCTATGTTTATTAGGAGTTGTAACTTGGACAGAGAACCTGCTCTTTAAGATGAATCTACCCATGTAATTATAACCTATTGCTTTTTTAAATAATCCAGTTATTTTTACATTTACAAAATGCCAAAAAATGAATGCTTAAGAATGGTTTACAATGTAAGAAAGCTTTTTATTGTTTTTATTTGATCATTGTTTGCCAGAATTCTACTCAGACCAACCATGAAACAAGTTAACACCTCAGATGCTGGGATATAATAAACTACAAAATGGCCACAAACAGACATTCTTTCCAGAAACTCGCAAATCTTGACAAATGCATGGAAACATTGCTTGGGAACATATTGTGCTATTGGAGATACTGAAACCCACAAAACAGAGAACTAACTTCAGCCTTCAAATATATCCCTGCAACTCGATTAACTACATTCTGATTAATGCTATAATTTGGCCCAGAAAATTTAGGGCAAAGGCTGAACCTTTTGGTTAACACATAACTGCTCTGAGCTATTGCATGAGTCTCAACCCTCTTTTTTTGTCTTACAAATCATTGGCCCTGAAATACCTATTAAAGGCATAAATGGGTAATTTATAGATGAAGGGCCAAATTCACCAGTGCTGGGTCTGGAAGATATAAATAACACTTTCTTGTTTCAGCATGGCTCGTTGCACTCTGCCTTCCTTTGGTGTTTTCTGATGATGGAAGGAGATTAATTTAATTTGTGGTTGGGATTTCATATGAGCCTTGCTGTTAGCGGCTGCTGAATCAGTGCATTCCTCTATTGCTCTGGCCATTTGCTGCTTGGCTGTCTAGCACACATTTTGGGCAGCTGTGGTACTTTCATTCCCCTGCTGCCACCACTGAGCAGGGCACTGAGCTTTGGCATAGGTTGGTAGAAGCTGACATAATTTCAGTTTGAATTTGTCCTGGAATTTTAGTGTAAAGTTAAATTTATTCCCTCTGATGAGTAGGACTGAGTGACTGACTGCCAGTCTGTTTCTTCTAATCAAAACACTGCTTGAGTACATATATTTGTTTGGATTAATAATATAGTCAACCAATTGTTGATCAGGAAAAAGGTTTGCTCTAAAAACCAAAACTGTGTTTTGATTGGGATATATTGGAATATTTATGGAAAAATTCCTTTGACCAGAAAAACTATAATAAACTACATGCTGCACTAAACCTTAAAAAAATGGATCTGCTTTATGTTGCTTCCAAAGGGCAGATCATAATCCAAGAGTATCTGGTCAATGCTGATGGATAAATGGGCACTGTACTTAATACTCTGGGGAGACTTGAAGCAGGAAATGATATTCATTTATAGGTACTGGTGCTTCGTTAGGGAATCATAGCTGTGAACAAAGATTTTACTAGTTCTTGTAATGTAAAAATCTGATTACTTTGTTTCTGTTCATTGGTGACTTTTCGACTAGAGGCTTTAGCAATAAATTTGGACAAAACAGAGACTGTTCAATTTCAAAGCCACTCCAGGAAAAAAATGCACCTCAGCTGGTGTTTTATGTTAAAATTTTTACCATCTATCATTCTAATAGATTTTCTCTATGATTTGTCCATCATATCATGAGTTCAAAATGCTATCTTTTCTCCTTGATATTGCGCTTTTCAGAAAAGCAATCCCTTTTCTAGTTCTCTCCTTTGAAGTAGCTCATAGTGTGAGAGGTCCAGCATCAAGAGTAATTAGACTAAACCATGCAGAAATCCCAATGGAAGTCGGCAGGTAAGGGTAGCATTAACTGCTTAAAAACAGAAAAACAAACCAAAATGTTTTAGAGGACAAGGAGGGTGAACAAATCCTTTTTACATATACAAAAGCAAATAGGATCTTGTTTTGCATATCATGTACTGTGATATTCTTAATTAGAAAAAAAATTAGCATATTGGGATTAATTTTCTGGAACCCATGAAAACCTATCCTTGGAGTAAATGTAATAAGATTACTATAATAATTGCCATGCTGCTGAGATGTTGCAGACCAGCAAGTTGCATGCAGTTTGTGTATGCACATACATGTGTTTATGTGGACTTTTTCTTCAAATCAGAAAGAGATTTTATACCAGGATATGGTCCCTGTCTTTCTGCAAAGAGTTACCTTTCAGTATTATGTGTAAACTTCTAATTGACTTCAGAAATCATATTTCTAGAGTAATTTGGTGAGGCATGTTGTATGTAGCACTTTCTCCCAACCAGTGGTTTCTCAAAGAACCAGCAAATAGCAAAGGGATCCCTATTGCAGGTCTGTGAAAAGAGATGCATGTGCCATGTTTCCAGTTACTTAACTGCATTATAAAAAATAAGTAATATAAACAACTCCACAGATTAATCCTGTACCTTAAACACTGCTCTCTTTTGTCATGGATGAAAAGGCAGCTGCCCATGGAACTATGTTTTGCTGTGTAAACTTAGGTATAGCACATACGAACCTTGAACTAACCTGTGAACGTTTCCATCGTTTTGAATTATTATAGGGGCACAGCTTAACTCACTGAAATTAGGTACTCTCAGCTCCACATTAGTAAGATGCCTGAAAATCCTAAATTGTATATGAATAGCTTAGTTCAGGGCAACCCGTATAAAGAGATTTTGTCCACAATGTGAACTTGAACCTTTTTCTTATATGTGACAGAGGATGCAGAACTGTATATATTCTGATCTCCATTTTAGATGGATACCTATGCTAGCAGTATTATAAATACCTTGTACAGTCTCTCTCCATCACATTCTTTTTAGTCCCAGTATGTTGGCATTCGTTATCCTACATGAGAACAATAATTATGTTTTAATGAAATTTGCAAAATAATGTGCCAGTGAGACTGGGATTATATACATAGACCACATAGTTATATTTTAGAGTTCTTGTATTTGCAAATAAATAAGAACAATGTCTTTTCTGTATTTCTATGTGTGTGTTTTATTTTTTTAAATGCAAGAAAAATAAAGCAGAGAAAGTGAGAGCTATAAGAATGATTAGACATCTTGTAAAAGGTTTCTTAGTGCTGCTGCTGACCTTCTCAGTCTGTTCTGCTTTGCTTTGGTATGTTTAACTGCCCCAGGAGGTCATTATCAGACAGTGGTGACTGTTTTGTCAGGTCTTATTGTTTAATTAGATCACAGTTTATGTCAAAATTCTAAAATTCTTTTGGCACATGCCAAAATTTTCACAGTTTTTAGTTTTTAAGTTGAAATATTTCTCAAACAATAAGCAGCAGCTACAAGGGAGTAGACAAATTTATTTAATATTTACAGTGTGCACTTAAAAATTTGTGCCTTGGGTTAAATTCATTGAAATGTGACATCTTATTTTCAAGAGTATCCTATGGGTAATCCCTTGAAACTTGTATTGACATTAATATAAGCCTTAAGAAATAGGCCTGCTGAGGCTCACATTATCTATAGAAAAGCTAATTTTTTCTACTGATCTTGCCTCCATTCATCTGAAATGGTATAAGATTGTGTAAACAAACCCTCATCTACAGAATTAGAAAATGATGTTTTTGATATGCCTTTCCTGCCCTTGAAATTATATGCCTGGAGTATGCAATCTGTGATGTACCATGTTCCACTAATGGTAAGATAATTGGTACAAATTTCTAGGCTAGAGGTAAATGCCAAACAGCCATACCACAAATTTGTTGCTTGGATGATCTACTTGTTCCTGAGTAAGGCAACCTACCTATCTTTTTCTTTGCCATATTTAATTAGAACCTATTATAGAAATTAGTGGAAAAGAGCTATATTACTCATTCCTCAGCATTCTATTCAAAAATAAATTTTTAGTTGTCATATTCTTATTCATCTTGTGCAGAGCCAAATCAATTAGTGCCTTTGGAAAGATGCAGTGCTCAAACTGAGCCAAGAGTGACGATGTTCAAAGGATCAAAATGCTACTAAATGACCTCATGCAGGTCCTGTGTTCTGGAAAATGCAGCTGCTTTTTCCAGCTTTCTTGTATGGCCTGATAAAGCGTATTATCTCTCTCAAGACACTTGGTGTCTCTGAGCAAAATAAACCCAAAAGCCCCAAATCTGCCTCACAATTAGTAAGACTGTTCTGTGTCTTGATGCTTCAGTACATGAGTCAGGAAATCAAACAGGCTTTGGGGGTAATTTATTTCTCCAGAACTGTCACCCTTCAACATCTCAGCATCACTATTCTCCATGCATTTCTCTGCTGAGTATTGATGGTGAATGACCCCATTGCCAGGGATTGCCATGAGCACTGTAGTATATCAGTGCCCAGACATTTGATAGAGCAAGATCTGTGCTACACCTTCAGAGCAAGCACTATTGTGGTCCCTCCCCATGTAACACAGGAGCTGAATCACTCACAGAGACAGATAAATCGCAAATGTAGAACCCAGACAAGAGCAAAGGGTGAAGTAGGTAAGGCAGGGACTAATTAGTGCTGCAGCTGGGAGTAAAGCCCATGAGTAGAGCAGATATAAAATGAGACTGCCCCAAGCAGGCTGGAGCTGCTATGGAGTTACTCTGGGAGGGAGAATTGACTTGAGAACCCTAATTTCTCCTACTGTGTCTTCCTTGAAAGGAAAATAGCAAACAATAGTGACTCTTACACCAAGGAGAGGCCCAAAGGTTTGGGTTTGATGTTTCCAACACCCATGAAAGCTGTGAGCCTTCATCATGAAGGCAGCAGAGCAAACAGAGCTTCTGCCAAGCACAGTCATGAGGGGGTGCTGTACAAAACAGGGAATCAGAAGCATGTTGTAGTCCTCTTAATAAGGCATATTCTCAATCATAAACAAGATCTGAACCTACCTGAGGCCGGAAGGGATAATCAGCCTAGGAGTGAACTTGGTTCCATTTCCCCCAGTCCATATTTGGTCAATGCAAGGCACACTGGGCAAGCCAAATCTTTCCTGCAAGCTGCCAAGGTTCAGTCACTCACTTGATGTGCTCAAAGCCTGTCCACATCACTCATTTGCTGGCAAATTGCTCCTAAATATCTTCCTACCTTGGCTAATGCTGCCCTGCTTTATCCGAAATGGTCTGTTTTCTAGCCTGGCAGTAAGCCTATCCCCTCCACAGGGTCAGGCACAGGCCCAGTCCTGCCTCCTGTCACATTAAACCTTTCCCTTGCTGGATAAATTTTGCAGCCCTCTACAGTCTGGATAGAGACTTACAGATAAAGAAATTTTATCAGCATCCCTCTGGGTCTGCATTCAGCATTTTTTCAGTCTGACCATTTATCTTTAGCCCTTCTTTATTACCTTACACCCAGTGGTAGTTTTCATAACAGCCCCAGCTGCAGGCCTTTCCTCAAGTATGTTTCTAGGAGGTGTATCAAGCTGAATTTCACCAACATGTTTGTTGTCTGTAGTGTATGCTTATTGACAAATTCCTACTTGCTCGGTTTCTATGCAGTACATAAAAGCCATCTCAGAAGGAATCCTCAGTTTACTATGTTGACTTGTAAAGCTTAGAGAGAAAGGAAAGAGAAGCCTTTTGCTCTCATAGCTCTATAGAGAAGATCATCATGTTAACTCTGCATAGTTGGGGATAGGGCCAACTCTCTGAGGATAAGCATGCCCCATGCTTTCCCATGCCTCAAAGCATGAGGAAAAACAGATCCACTCTGTATGTGAAAGGGTACTTGAAAAACATGTTCAAGAGTGTGAACCATTTCTTCAGGATCTTTGCTATAATCCCTAATATTAGTATCTCATTCACAGAGAGGATAATTTTCTTCAACATCACATCTTACAGGTTGGGGAGAAAATCTAGCTCTACCTTGAGCCTGACTCATAAAGAACTGTTTGTTTCACATCTGATTAATCTGCCTTTTTCTCCTTCTAGACCATTTTGCTGAGCTCATGTTAAGGTTTTCTGTTTCTGTTACTATTTTATTATGACTATTATGTGAGGGATAAGTAAGTATATTGTGTTGCATGCATGTAACAAGGCAATCTCTGCCCCGAGGTACTGGCAGTCTAATACAGAAACAGCTACAGTAGAATGTGAGGAATCTGATTTTTTTCTTTTTTAGATAAAAACAAATGTGGTTAATAAGGCATCTTGATCAATTTTTAAAAAACTTAAATTGGCAAATTTATTTTGACAAAGGTTTAAAAATTAAATTGATAAAATTATGCTATGTGACAATATTTATACTGAGAATCAATATGTATAGTAGTATGTTTCACAGGGAGTTCATAAGGCTGCAACTACTTTGTAGCAGATACTACAGTACCACATGGCTGCTCCACTGATTTCTCTCCTAAAGAACAGCATTGACAAGCAAATGGATGCTGTTTGTGCTATTAAAAGAGCATATTGTGTACAAATATCTGTAAACAAAGTGCGCTATTAAATTATTACTTAGTATTTATTCAATTATTAAATACCCCTCAATTAGCATTTACAATTGGAACTTTAGTGCTAAAATGCTGTATGAGATAGGAGCAATGTGCAATTATGGTTCCCTCATAGTTATCCACAATCTCTTTTCAGAGAATTAGCTCACTGCAGCTCTCCCCATGAACAACTGATTACCTGAATATCTGTGGATTCGTTGTGTCTACAACACAACCTCTCATTGCCCAGAGCTCTTTCTAGGTACTAATAAGACCTTCCCAAAGCATCGTTATGACATTCCAGACCTGTTTATGGTATTTTGAGCTTTCCCAAAAAGGTATTTTCAAAGCTCACTCTTAGCATGTTTTCTGACATTGTAACCAGAGAGGGGCTGTGTTTATGGTGCAGGTGTTAGCACAGTGGCATACTGATGTGAATGTGCTCACAGTGGAATGACAGTATGTGACAGCAGCATTTTGACTTCGAAGGCTACTACTGTGCCCACTCTTATGGACAGCAAGTTACTTTCTGACTGAGGGTAATGGGAGTCAGGTTGAAGCAAGATGCAACCAAATCTGCACTCAGGGAGGCTCTCTTGACCCCTGCCTGGTAGACCAGGGTTCTACTGCAAAAACTGTGTTGAATTTGAACAAGTTTGGCCTGCACGTGATGTGATAAAAGGCTTCCTTGGTTATTTCTAGAATATACTGTGATATATGATGCTTATATACTTATCTCCAGCAAGTATGAGGCTATTTAAGCTGATGGTAAGTGGATAGGAAAGGTGCTGTACCATCTTCCTCTCTAACTCTGAATCTCATCAGGTTTTGTTCTCCGCTGCCTAGATAGTCGATTGGTGCTGGAGGAGTTGTCTGATATATATATATATAAAGAAAATTCTCTCCTATTTAATTTCCAGCAGTTCTGTCAGTATGTTCTTAAAGCCTCTTCTAATTACTTAGCCTGTGGTGGCTTTCTGTGTTGTCTCTGCCTTACTCTCTTGGCTCTTTGTAACCTGCAAACCTTAGTCATTTCTGTAGCTTTATGTATTATAGGCAATGGATTTGAATTAGGTGCCTAGCCCACACAAATCTCATTCTACTGATGAAATATATTCTTTAAGCCTTGGCTTTGATATCACTATTAATCAGCACTTGGCTTTCAGTTAGATTTGTAGTTTGCAAATGTGGAGACCAAAACAGATATTCAGGTTTGTTGTGGACTATTTGTATGGCTTTAGGCTATTCTTTGAGGCTGTACTGGGGTAGAGCTAATGAGCAAACACAACATTTTGTTAGCAAAATGAGAAGTTTTAAATTTTTCTTTAACAGGTTTGGAATTTTGTACAACCTGTTCACATCACCGTGAATCATCAATGCAATATCTAAGGTATGTTTTGGTTGCTATTACTGTAGGTCTGTCATGCCAAGGCTTTTTTTTTATCCTGAGTGGAGACAGTGAAACGGAAAGTTTGCAAAAGCTATTGATAATACTGCCAGTGGGTGATAAGTCCAATTGTGAATCCCAGACACAGTATTTTAGGGTGGTATTGGAGGTCTCTAAAATTCTACAGACAGAAGTGTATTTCTCAAAAGTGTATATGCAGTCCCTGTCCTGTGACAACTAAGCTGTAGTCATGCTTGCTCTGTTCCTTGTCCTGCTAATCAGGCTTTACAGAGTGGATTCCATTAGAAGGGATTCCAGCAAAAGGTGAAAAAGGGAGTTTCCTCCCCATCAGCATAACTTGTGGCATGGTGGTTACAGGAAAGATGAGTACAAGGTAATATATGGTACCTCCTGAGGGAGTTGGAAGAGAACCTGGGTAGGGCTTTATTAGTTGTCCTAAATTAAAAACAAAAAACGGTAGAAATTACTTCCTAAATTAATTGCAAGTGTCTGGTATTTGGATCTTATCAAGAATCCTGGTTGGAAAGAGGAGTCTTCATATATCCTAACACAATGCTTAAGTAGCTGTTACTGTAGTTTTAAATTACATCTTCTGCCCCAGAGCTAGCTGGTTTCAGCCAGTTTAGAGCACAAAGCAAGGCTTACATCTCTCTCCACCTTGTCATATGGATATGCCTTTTATCTTCAGTATCTAGGATTAAATATTTCTAGGGAGACTAGACTCTTGCAATTGGGATAGGAAGTGTTGCCCTGAAAATGTAAGGACTTTGACATATAAATTAGGAAATCAGTTGTTGATTGGTAATTGCAGAAATATGGAGGAATTAATCTTGTATTTCTCTTATAGAGGGCCGAGAGAGGTCAGCATGTCAACACTTCATGCTTCTGTCAGAAAGAAAAGCAGGAGGAACAAAACCATAACTAAAAAAAGATGCCAACATACAGATTTGTCAGATATATGATTGCAGGTCAAAGAGTTTTTAGCACATCCCAAAGGTCTGGGGTACATGGGTTATGAGCCCTGATGGAACAAGCTTTTGAAATATTGGCATCTGTTAAGCTCCACAGGCCTACCTGCACCTTTGGCCACACTGGTGTACCTCACTGTCTGGCAAACTGGAAAAAGGTGACTGGAGAGATGGATTTTTATAGTTTCTTTCTCTTTCCAGTTAGTTGCTTTCCTTTATTTACCTTACTTTTTGTTTCTTTATTTCTGTCTTCTGACTCTTGCAACATGAGCTATACTAATTTGGACTTTGCATCATATTTAGAGGCAATATGAATGTTACACATTACTAAGTAGTTTGCCTAAGTAACTAAGTCTCAGTGCACATGTCTAAGTGAGTCTTAAGGGTTTATGTTGGTATGATGTGCACAGTGGGGGAGCTGGAAGAAGAGGTAAGCTACCCCAATTTAGGCTTCCTCCAGGCTTAATTGGCATTCTTCAATTTACTTAGACTCCCCTCAGTTGTTGGCCCAGCATCTTCTCATAAGTCAATTTCTATTTCACACTCTAGAAATAAAACAGAGTAGAAGCACAAGATTTTGAATGTAATCAGACCTATTATCTGGTTTGATCATTATTTTGTAGAGATTTGATTGCTACTTATGATCTGTAATAGAGGTCATTATTTTATTACATGCTTTCTGGGGATGATTAAGTCACTTAAGTGAAGGCTTTCTTTCAGTTTAAGTTAGTAAGAATAATATATTTGTGATTTCTTGTAAAAATCTGAATTTCCTCAAATTGCATGCAATGCACAATGAAAGCTTTTTCGTTGGAATATACAGATACAAGTAGATTAATAAAGTATAGAACTTTGTGCAAGCTGAGAACGTTATTTTTAGAGAAAAATATTTTTGGTTTTAAATTTTACATATATATTATCTCCAATACTGCCATCCTGTTATTCATGACAGGCTTTGAAGGTGAAAGATATGGTTTCTTATTGAATATGTGGCCCTTAGCAAGAAGCAGTATTGCTCAACAAAGTTGAGTGTTAAAAAAAATAAATTTAACATTGTTAACATTGTTAAATGTTACTCAGTGAGTGAGGTGTAATTGTTAACTGCATTGCAGATTTATGAGTTAGGTTTTGTTCACAAGTGAGGTTCCCTCAGTTTTCCTCAGATTTCTTAAGGGCCTGTAATAGACTCTAGCAAGTCTTTAATGCTTCTGAAGAAAACTGAGCTAAGTCAGTATTACTCAGTCCTGAATGAGCCTGTAAAAATGCTTGGTAGAGATATTTGCCACTCATCTTGTTAAATTGAGGACCTGGAGGGGAAAGAACAAGGAATGGGCAGTGAATGAGTTGGGCAGCTCCTCCAAGGAGGCAATAGATGTGTATGTTTCGAGAGATCGTCAGAAGCTTAAATGATGTATAAGGAGCATTGCTGAAACTAAAGCCAAGGACAAGAATTAGGATGAGAGAGTATAGTCCTGAATGGAGAAACTATGGACATGAGAAAGGATGACATTGATTAGTGGTTCATGTTGTGCTGAGTAGCTTGGTCTGATCATGCAGTGCTGACATTTGATGTGACCGGTTCTGTCTGAGCCCCAAAATTCATCCTTCATCTGTGCTGTGGTTGCTTACAACCAGTTTAGCAACAGAAATATACAGGAGATGGGGCTCCTGGCCAAACTGTTTCATGGCCCAGTCTCTGTAATACATTCAGGCCCTTTCCACCCTCATATGGACTGGGGACTGCAAAACACAGTCTACAGAAATAGCCTTCTTACACATGCTCCTGAACTTGCCCCAGTGCATGAAAGAAAGGCTTCTTTGCACATCAGGCTGAAATAACTTCTCCTCTGTACTTGTTACATCAAAGTTTTGTACTATTTATACAATTTTTGTTCTTAAATAAAATATTTACTATGGATATCTATTAAATGGGAAGCATGAGGGCCAAGCATAGCTACTATTGATGGTGTAAATGTCCACCTGCACAGCAGGCAAAAATGTCATGAGATTAGGGAAGATTGTTTAAATACAAATAACATTGAGAAACAAACAGATCTGCAACATTCTGCAGAACCTTTTAGAGTATTGGACCAGTTTGGCATTAATAAGCTAAGGTGCAAATGTATGTCAGAAAGGGCCATTAAATATATGTAGCATGTTCACCACTGATGTATTGTGTTCAAACTAGAGAGTTCACATACCTTTCTTGTGATACTGTGTACCTCAGAAACCTCACCATTTGTAGTAAATCTGCTTGCTCTAAGTTGTTTCCATCGGGCTGGTAACAATCAGGGCTCAGCAGTTTTCTGAATGGCTGCTATTTGTGTCTGTGACTGAAAACTTGCTGGGAAAGCTGGATGTAATGGTAGGAATTCAGATGTATTACTGTGATATGCAAATAGCTACTCTGTGGTCTGTTAGGGAAACCAAGGCAGGAGATGTCACCTTACTCTTGGAAAAAAACTCTTTATTATTTAGAGTTATACAGAGTTATAAATGTTGTGATTTTACTCTTTGTTTTATTTTGGTGGGATTTTTTTAACTGAAAGGAGTGGAACTTGGAAATGTTTGGATATTCTTTTCCCCTTTTCCCAACTTTCCTTTGACTGAAGATTGTTCCAACGTTTCTATGCAACTGCCACAACTGGCTCTTTATTTATACTTCAAGTGAGCTTAGCAGACTCCTAGGTCTTAAAACACTATCCTTACATAAAGACTCAGTAACTCAGCTACTAATTGCATAAATAATTATTTTAAATAGGAAATGTCTTCTCAGTTTTCTATGAAAGCTGCACATATCTGTTTTTTCTGTGTACCATAGCTTCTCTCTACATGGTTTCTGGCCTAAGGTTTTGACATTGGTCCTAATTATGCAGCAAAATAGGGGCTGAACCGAAGAGAACTTTTCCTGGACCTGCCTGAGAAAGCAGCATGCAAGTTGAAATTTCATTTTAAAATTTAACTTCTCCATCTTGGAACAAATTCACAAAAGTCAAAGTATCACTTTTTATAGCCTTGGTAAATCTTTCTGGATTTTCAAAGTCAATTCAGCTCTAAGCTGAAGTAATTATGGCACATGCCATAAACCACAAGCACTGTAAACTCAGCATGGACTGCTATATCACCATCTTGGAAGCATATCAATCTCCTTTTACTCTAATTTGTTATACACACTGTTTCTTTGGTGGCTTTTTCTTACCCTCCCATTCATCTATTAAAAGAAATGAGAATGGGGCCTGTTCCCAGTTCATAAAAAGCTTGGCCACTTTTGGAACCATGCAACTTAGTATTAAAGTGGCTTTAGAATAAAAATGAGTAAGTTGTACACTTTTCTACACGTTGTCCCTTTTGGTGGAAAGCAGTACAGTATTAACTTAAGGCTATTAGTAGATGAGAATGTGTTTACTTCTAGCAATGAGGATCCATTGGCTGCACTAGTTATTGTAGCTGTACTTCTTACATTCAACTTATTTGTGAATGCATAGAACTCATAAGTAATTGATGTTTTGTGCAAGACCTCTCTAAGAAACGAGCAAGGGAACCTTGGATGTTCCCTTTTTAAGGTTTGGCAGATAATGAAACAACAAACCACTTGCAGTGCCTCATACCTGAGCATTTCCTTGATGTTTATAAGATTTACAGAGAAATTATTTTTGATTCTTTTTTTCTTATTTTTGCAAATGTGTGCTCATCCTGGTTTTGCCCAGGCCTGAATATGAAATGCCAGACTACCACAAGAAAGCCTAGGCATCACAGTAGTTTTCCAACTCAAGCAGGAACTGAAAGTCTCATGAGACAGCCTACAGAATTCCAGCTCAAACTTGTAGAACCAAGATGTTTACATAATTTGTATAAGGTGGGGCTATATATATGTGAGGTGGTTAGATATAATAATAGCCAAATTTTCAAAGTTGCTCAGCACAAGCAGTATTTGGGCTTCAGACCCTTACAGAATGGGTGATAAAATCCTTGGTCCCACGTAACTGTGAGAAGGGGAAAATGACTTTGTATTACATTTTTACTTGGTTCAAGTTTACTTGGTTAAAACTCAGCATTTCTAGGTGGTAGCAATTCAAGGCTTCAAACCAGCTCACAATAGTTAGCTTCAGAGAGCACTCAGGTATTCACATCGGAGTGTTTAAGTAACTAATATGACATCTATAGATGTTAAACAGGAATAAAAACCTGACCCTCACTTTCTTAAGGAACGATGTCATTCTGATTCCACTAGTGTATAAATTGTATCACTGCCAGAAAACGAAGGAGACCTTGATAGGTGCTACCAAAAGTTCCTCTGCTGGTAAACATTTATGGCTTATCATATGCCCTTGTATTTTCTAATTCAGACTGTTTTAAACATGAGCAATAGCTTTGTAAAGCTCAGTATCTTAAAAGAAAAAGGATTTCAGTGCTAAGGATCTCCACACTTGGATGGCAGGGAAAAAAAAAAGCTAATTTTGCCAGAGCCTATGTCCACAAGGAGATAGGTGTGATAAGCATATTGTTTGCACTTTGATCTTGCATGAAAGGTCATTAAAAAACACTCACTGATTGTGGATGGCACACTCCAGGAGCAACAACATGTATACCAGTCTTAAAATACTGCAAGATGGCACAAACTTAAGACAGCCACATATGATTAGGCTTCATGAAACTTTCAGAGATACAGGTCTTGGAAAACCAAAAGAAAATAATCATTGAGCTTACAGGACACATTTTTAAAATAAAAATCAATTACCATTGTTTTCTAAAATACTCACTGACCACAAAACAATGTGATTTCTTGTTACTAACGGATGAAGTTACCTTGTGGAACATATCCCTTCCCATGCTAAAATGCAGCAGAATGCAAGAGGCATTTCTGAGACTGATTTCCCCACCACAGCACTAGTATATTTAAAAAGAGGCAAAGTGCACTTTATGAGGAAATGAGAGAGGGCCCAGAATGCCTTTTAATTTATTTATATAATGAATATCATTAAACAGAATTTTGAAGCCATATATTTTTATTTTCTATGTAATGCTTATAATGTAAAAAGGAGCCATTTCATGAAAGATTGAAATAATCAGTTGCTAACAATGAAGTCACTATTTTATGAAGCCTGGTAAACTTTCCTGGATAATCTGGGATTTTTTTAAAACATTTTTTGTGACTGAAAAGAAAAAAAAATAGATCCTTAATTTTGTCAGAAGTGAAAAATTGTTTATGTGGCAGCTTCATTTGAACATGGAAAACCTGTTTCAAAGCATTCATGACTCCACCCCTCACAAACTATTTATTATGTACTATAAATTGCATATAACATGTAACATAAAAATTAAATAGAATTGTTCTGGAACCATAGATACAGATTGAGAGTTAATTAAACGAATGCGTGGGGAAAAATCTGTGTGAGATACAGGACTAGGGGTTCCCTGCTGTACCTATTTAATGAAGTCTCATCCATCTGATGGCTCCTGGACCCACTCTTCAACACTTCCACAAAAATGTCACATTCTTTATGGGGGAAAAGTGTGGAATGTGCCTTACCCACATCAAGTACACCATTTTACAATTCCAATCCAATTAATTAAGCCTCTATTCTTCATGCATGAGTGGCCGTCTCTCAGTTACACACCCAAGGCACAGCTCCAAGGGGGCCAGGCAGCCAAAAAAGAAGGTACATTCCCAGCTCTCATTTACTTAAATGCGTATTTTTGGTAAAAACAAAATGTTTAAAATTACTTCATATAAAAGTGTGTATATTTCTCCAGGGTCAGAGCATCAATAACTTACGTCTCAGGAAAATGAACTTTCATTATTTTTATTTTTAATGCAGAGTCATAATTAAAGCAGGGAGGAGAGGACAGCCTCCTATGTGAATGAGAAAATTAGACTCAGTGTAGTGAGATGGGAGGGTAGAAGGAGACTTCTGATGCGTGATTAAATGAGGAGGCAGTATGGTGAGGGCAGATGAGACACAGCACAGTGGGAGTATGGAAAGCATGGTGAAAGAAATAAACAGGAGACAAGATGTTAAAGTACCATAACCTGACTGCACTCCTGAAGAGTTAAAAATGAACTGATCATCTGTCAGGAAACCACACATGAGGGGGGTGATTTGATTCCAGTCCCACCTCCCTGGGTAGGAATGTTGCTCTTATCTGATTAAGGAAGAAGAGTAACTATTTTATTTTACTGCACAGCATTGCACCGTCACTTTTAGCACTCGGTTTCTAAATATCCTTCCTATAGCTCATCTGTCATTTCAGTGCTAGAAACAAGCATGCTATTTTTTCTGTAATTAGATGGAGTTTTTTCATTTATGTACTGGTTATTTATACTGAATCAAAACCTCAATTCATTCACCGTATTGTCTGGATGCACAAGATCCAGCTCAGGTAAGCACATGCTCAGATCCTCTCTTGTACTGCAACCTCACCCCGGAATAAAAATACCCATTACAAATAGTAGCATGTATAAAGAGCTAGGCCTGCTGCCTCAATATGACCTGGATGTCAATATGAGGTCACACACAGGGATGACCTCTTCCAAAATTAGCCACAGCAGTAGAAAATGTTGCAGCTCCTTCTTGTTAGTGCTGGCCAAATGGTGTTACTCTCTATGGGAAGAATCATGTTAGTGCTGCCCAAAGGCAGTGGCCATCATTGTAAGCAGTCATTCATTTTAGTAAAAAAACCCATCATGGCCAGTCTTGGCTTGTCAGATGAATCTGGGGTGGGCTATCGAAGTGGCAAACCTTGCTAATACTGTAGCATCAGCTCTCCCCTCCTTTCCCCAGTGGCAGTTTCTGTGCCAGTATGTACAAAATGCCAGTGCTGTATGTCCTTGACAGGTGCTATTTGGCCAGAAGATTGTTTCACCTGTTGCAGTTCCACCTTGGAACTTTCTTACACTTTTCTGCAGAGGTGAGATTTCCCAAATTAAATTATATTTTCCAACTGGATGGCAAGTTTGAAGCATTTCACCCATTTACATATCACTTCAATCTATCATCATCGATGCTAGAAGGGAAAAATCTGAAACAGAGAGGGAAAGCTGACAAGTCCTAAAATTAAAAAGTTATTGATTAAGCCATTTGACTTGTTCTTTCATTCTAGTATTGTACTCCAGGAAACAAATGTTTAATTTATTTTGGATAAAGGGATTCAATTTGTGATAATGCCATGAAAATATAATATCCTTACAAACTCAGATTTCGCATAGGAAAATGTTAATGAGTCTTTTCTAGTACACTAAAAATACCATGTAAAAGAGCTGGTTGAATATTGCCCAAACAATGCTTTTGAACATTTGTCAGAATTGTGCTTGGTTCAAGAAAATTCATGTCCCATTGTATTAACTATTTGCCAACATTTACATGAACAGTTTTTGTTTAGGTAAAGGTTGATTTGTTCCCTTAGATGTATCAGTTCATTCAAAAACAGAGAACAGATACAGTATCAGGTCATTAAATGACCAACCAAATTCTTCATTGCTAATAATAAATATTTTACTTTGCAAACAGCCCTTAAGATGAAAATTTTTCAGTGAAAATGAAAACATGCTTGGTATTATGCGAAGCCTAGTTTAAGTATTATTCATCTGCAGAAAAAGTATCAATGCCTGATTGTCAAATGCAGTTATTAAATGTATTGCCACAAGTCTGACTTGGTCCACAAATATCCATTAAAGGGGAAAAAATATAAAACATTATCGGAATTCCTTCCCTGCAATTAGTTAAACACCATGTATTGTTTAAGAGCATTTTTTTCATACTCCAAAGTGTTTTATTATTAAAATAGAAGGAAATATAAAGAACTAAGTATTTACCTTTGTTTTGATGCAATGGCAACACTGTAGTCCTAATCAGAGTACTCAATCAGGACTAGCCTTCTTTGCACATAATGCTAGTAAAAGACATTCATTTCACAAAGTACATAACCTAAAGCTATTGCAACCAAATAAATGCCTTTGAAATTGTGAGAACACAGTTCATCAGCTCTTCCCTAAATTATATAGTGCAGTTCACCAGCAAGTGCTGCATTCTCTATTAAAACTAGACAACTTATAATTTCATAATTAGGGCTTAATTTGGGCTGAAGAAATTGCTGTGGTTTTTTAAATTCTCATAATGTTTTTCAAAAATATTTTTGCTTTGTTTTTTAAAGGAAGTTATTAGAACTGAGGGAAAAGCTTCTAAAATGTGCTATGAGTGTTGCCAACGCAGTAAGTTGTACCTGAGTCTGTAAAGAGCCTGAAATTGTAACATTGAAAGGTAGTATTTTCAAAATTGTTGTTACATGTAAGATTAGTTCACATACCAGAAAATAATCTGAAAAATTTAAATGGCAGCTTTTGTAATTATTTTATTACTACTGAAACTGATAAGAAAAGAAAGGGTCAGTGGTCTCACACAAGGTGGTTTTAATAATAAAATCACTGATTTCAAAAAGCAGGCAGTTGGCTCACCCCAAGTCCTAGGATTTAGCCATGGAGCTGCTCTCCACATACACCAGGTATGTGATTTCACTCCCTCTGGCCTATGGTAAGATTTCCCCAGTGGAGGACATTTTGGTGCTCATCTGGCTGGACAGCCATAAGCTGTCATAGAATGAAGGTGGGCAAGACTGGCAGAAAGCAATCAGTACACATAATCCATTCTGCTCTGCTGTGCCCTAGCAGCCTCTTCTGGGAAAGAGAGCCACTGGTTCACATACAGCACAGCTCTGGCAAGCTCACAGTTCATGGCTGACTTTGGGCTGATCATTGCCCTCAGCCCAGGTTTGTCACAGCCATTCTCTTGTTAGTTTGCAGCAAGGAGGCATCAAACCCATTTCTCTCACATTCTGCTCTAGAAAGTGAAAGGAAAATATTTTCCATATCATAGCAACTTCATTCTTAAGAGCAACAAATCTGGACAAACCCAGCCCTAGAAAAGAAGAAAAGTTCTGGTTCGAATAGTGATTTTGGGTGAAGTTGCATCTAGGGGCAATGTAAACTTTATGATAGCTGCCCATGCACTCAACTGAAATTCTAAATATAAAACATCTTGAACTCTGAGACAGTTCAGCTTTGTTTTCCTGTGTCTCTCCAGTGAACCCAACACAAATTTTAAGTTTCTCACTATTTTCCTTGCACATTATTTCATTTACTGTGAACTTCATAATTAATTGTTGGGGTTTCTAGTAACTGTGTTGGAGGTTTATTATACAGCTTTGTGGCTATGTTTGTTTTTAGAGACCAGAAATTTTACTGTATTTTATAAGACAACAGATTACTCAGACTGAGACATTTAGTAGTATGTTGAACTGTGTTGGTGTTTTGTTTTATTTTATTTCTTACAGAACTGTCATAAAAGCTGTAGATATTTAGTGATATTAAGAAGCATAGTACTCATCAGATCAAACCAGTTTCCTTTAGCTGGAATCATCCAAAACATATCCTTATTGCTTTCCTTCTCTCTCACTCATAGCCTCCTGATACTGTCAGGATTTATGTCATCATTTATCCACCCCAGAAATATATATTCCCTGGAAACTAATTGGTGGGAAGGAAGAGCAGCAATGGAAGCCCAATTTATTTTAGCAATTTTGGTTTATTTTATTTTAAATAGTATTTTTCATTAAACAGTGGTTCCTAAAGTAGTGTATTTCACTACACTAGTAGTTTTCTCCTTGTTGACTCGTTCTCCATTCATTCTCCCTCCCCTCTGTAGCAAAATAAGAAAAACAGATTACTGTAAATTTTGGCCCAGGAGGATGTTTGCATCATTTTCTTAGAAGTCACGTGTTTTGGATTTCCTCTTGTTTATGATATATTGAAATGTCTTCCAGATGTTTTTAATTATAAAAGTTTTCAGGAAAGCAAAGTAATCTGTAATAAAATTTCCTCTACATTTTTTAAAATAGCCAATAAATTAGTGTACTGTAGCTTATCAAACTGCCACATAATTCTACGTTTGACCCCAGTGCAGCAAGGACTGGCATTTCCTTAGACAGCTAGTTTGGTCAGAGGCAAAGCAGCCTTCCCCAGGCTTGCTTTCAGTTCCTCTTCCACGGGAGAGTGTTCCCTTCCTGGGGCCAAGCCAGCTGTGTGAGTGCTCATTGGTGCGAGTGGCTCTGACTTCCTACACAAACAATCACCTCTGCTGCACCAGCTTGGAAGAAGCAGATGTGTGACTTGGGGTATGCCAAAGTTTGGTTTAAGGACAGAGACAAAGAGAAAATATTTTAGCTGCTGGTATGTGATGCTGATGCTATGCTGCATGAGATTTTCTTTTATAAATTTTGGGCGGGTGCCCAGTAAAATCTGGAAGAAAACACAATGAAAATCTGAAGATTGGTTCAGTTTTCAAGGACGTGTATGTGGGTGGGGGGAAGGTTTTAATCATAAAAGACATTTTCAAATGGTCAAAGCACTAGGCAAGCGACAACAGCTCTGAATCCTTAAAAGTCATTTCAGAGTCAACCCCTTGTAATTCATTCACCTGTTTGTTCAGCCTAATGACACACCTCACGAGGGTGCTTACTCTAAACCAGTATTCGTATCAGCAGTTAAGGTAGGCAGGGCAATGGGAAATAGAAGTCAACTTTGCCATTTCTGTGATTTTTTTTAAGCTGCGTGTGGGTGGTGGGGACTTTTCTCAGAAAAAAATCAAGATCTGAAAGAAAGGCATAGCCTCACAAACATCTTGTGAAAGAGTTATGAGGCTGTTTGGTTCATGGGTTTAGTGGCCTGCATGTATCTTTAAATTTGTCCTGCCAAATACTTCTCTCTGGGAAACAGGGACTTCAGTGTCCTGAAAGACAGAATACAAAACAGTAAGCATGTGCTTTTGGTACTAGCCAGGTATGGGGATTCTGTGGCACTCTGGGGTGAATTTGAGGCATTAGGTCCAGGAGTATGATGTAGGAGCTGTAAAAGTGGGAAAGCATACAGCATCCTAATAGACTAAATCCTCCTGCCTGTCAGATTCAATTCTCTTCCAGAGGTGGGGAAGTAAGGACTCAAAAAAAAAAAAAAAAAAAGATATTTGTATTGTATTTAGGGTATTTTTTCCCCAGAGTGTCTAAACACAACAGGACTTGTAATAAAAGCAAATTACTGTTAATGTAGCTATCCCACATTCTCAGGTGGCATGAATGTTGTCTGAATGGTGAAAGTGAGCTCTGTTGGCTTGCACCACTCGAGGCTCTTGCCTTTTCTCACTAATTTGCCTTGAGTACTATTTCATCAGCAAGATTTGCAAAGAACAGTAAACAACCATGCAAAACTCCAAGCTTTCTTTCTGCATTAAGAGAGTAAAAGCAAAGATTTCACCTTGCTATTGAATCTATTTGTATTTATTACAAAAGCAGCACAGCACATAATTTGGACCCAGTTTTAGCAGAGAGGAGGCAGAATGCTGAGAAACAGATATAAAACAAATGTCCTTTTTATGCTTCATAAAAACAGTCTTGCCATCAAACTAAAAAATGATAATCTGTGATATGCAAGTTGAATCTTTTTGAAGGCTCATTGAAGTAAATTACATATGATTTAGAGAGCTCATCTGGGTAAAGATGGTGGCAGGACATGAGAAGGAAGAAGGAAACTGCAGGCCTCATTACAGTGGCAACCATGGCTGAGAACTCTGACCAAATTTTGAAAGGCACATAAAATGCTAATGCTGCCACCCCCAAAAAACTTCACCCACAGAATTCCCCCATGTTTTGAGATACCAAAAACCATTGGTCTCCATTCTTAGAGCACTTTAAGAACTATAGATCCATTTGTTTCTTGACGAGAGTCATACAGCACTGCCACTGCTTGTCATGTGTTCCTCCACTGCCTGCACCCCACGGGTGCTGCTGGCTGTACTCTGGCAAAGCTGCCACTGAGACTGAGGGAAGTTTAGGTCTGATTTTTGCTGAGATGAAGAGTATCACTTCCCTAACAACATCTCATCTGCGGCAGTAGTTTCTGTGATATTTGACTCTTTTTTTAAATGTTAAGGCATGAAAACCTCTTGCCCTTCTGATGCAGTGACAAGGAAGACCCTTTCAGACAGCAGTAAAATGAGATGAACCACCTCTTTGGAAAATAATATAGTATTAATGTTTGATTGCAATTGTTTACTGTTTGCTGGACACTAGTAGTATCAATAGTGCTAGAGACAGATGAGTAACTGTGGAGTCAGTGTAAAGCTGTGTCTCTTCCATCCTATATATTTCCCATAAGGAGGGTGAGGGGTTTCAGTGCTAAGGAGGATTTTCATGGGAGACAGAGCAACTTTGTGGTCAAACTCTGATGGCAGCTCTTGCTGTTACCAGCACTGGTGAGATGGGGAGAATGGAACTAGGAAAAAACAGTCAAAGTCAAGGATTCACACGTTTCAACCAATCATATAAAATCCTTTACTGACCAACCTTCTGTTCAGTTGCCCAGCTGTTATCTAATCCTGTCTTACAATGAAGGTCTGGTGCTTTAGTGTCCAGTCCTTGTGTCTTTGAACTAGCAGAGAGTAGCAGTGCTGATTTAAAACAATTGTGAAGTTAGATTCCTTTTTATCCCACTGCTCCTCTCCTGCCCTAGAGCCAAGCTTCATTCCCCTCTCAGGGGACTGTCCTGCTCCCTCAGGCTGGCGCTGCCTGTGGGGCAGAACTGCCCTGCTGAGGGGGAGCTGGTGGCACTACCCTGCCAAGTGCCAGTGGGTCCTTCTGGGGCTGTGAAGTGTAAGTAGTGATTTTTTAGCACAGCTTTCCTCTAGACACAGTTTCACATGCAGAGACAGACAGCTGTACTCCATCTATGAGTGTACAAACGCATGCTCCCACAGTGCTGTGCTCGCTCTGAGCGCTTGGTACCGAGCGGAGGGAGCTGGTCTTTCACAGAGAAACCTGAGGATCTTCTGAGGGAAAAGCTGAGCTACAGGTCAAAAACAAGGTGTTGTTTTCTCTGGAGAAAGGCTTTAAAGTGTTTCCTGATATTTTTGTTGAGCTAAAACTGTACAAGCCATGCTGAAATGCTGGGGAAAGGGACACAGCTCTCCAAAGGACAGCTGTTCGCAGCACCTGCAAGGGGCTTGCTGAGGGCGGAGAGGGGGGCAGAAGTGATGCCAGTGCCCTGGTCTCTAGAGATGTTCCACAGGGTCTAAACCACCTGGGAACTGGCTTTAATTTTCACATTCCATTTGCCCTTCACAGCTGCAAAAGGCTGCAGAGGAGCGATGGGCCCGAGGCGTTCGAGAGCCGTGTTTGTGGGAGTGCAGTCAGTCTGCTCCTCAGCCGACCTGTGGGAATGCGGCTGGGGAGGAACTTGTGGGATATTTGCTGTCTGGCTCATCCATCGGGGAATATTTATTTGTTCATTAATTTATTTTATGAAGATTGTACAGGCTACACAGTGCAGTTCCTTGCTGCTTGGTCTTTGTTCAGAGTTTACAAACCATGACTTGATGGGAAGTACAACAGTATTGCCTGCCTCCAGCTCTTGGAGCTCGTGGTGTACAGCAGGCTGCTAGGGGAGAGATTGTGGCAACAAGCCACAGTACTGTGCCTTTGGAGGGACAGTTATTCCACTTTTGGGTTGGTTGGCTGTGGTTTGGGGATGGTTTTTATTTAAAAGTTTTCAAAGCATATAAACAGGACTTTGACATCCCCATTGTACTGGACTAGAGAAGCAATCGTGTTCAGGGGACTGTCCACACAAAATTAGGATGCCAGCTTAGCTTTCTGTCTACATTAAATTGTTGTTAATGTAAAAGGAAGCAAGGAAGCATACAACAGAGGGAAACAGTCATCCAGGAGGACTTCAGGGACACTGTCTGAGTATACAAGGAGGGAGTGAGGAAAGTCAGAGTTATTCAAAACTGGACTAGACACAGCCCTGAGCAACCTGTTCTTGCTCACCCTGCTTTGAGCAGGTATTGGACTGAGCAGTCTCCAAAGGTGCCTTCCAGCCTCAGCTATTCTGTGATTCCGTGAAATTCTGTAATTTGCAATTTAAACAAATAGCTGTGCTAACGCTTTGGACTAAATTAATTTCTCTGTAAATCAATTGAATATTTGTTATCGAAACTCTGTCAACTTAATTTAACCTAGACCTGAGAGTTCTATAAAAGCTTTTATTGAATCAGAGGCCAACAGAAATGTGTTCAGCTTTTGATTCCAATGAAATCAGCCTGTGGTTTTTTAACAAATAGTCTTTTCTGAAAGTGAAACTGGCTGGAAGCAAAAGTGTAACTTGCTTTATTGCTTTTTGTTGTTCAAACTGGTAAAAACAGCAAAAGTAAATGGAGGTCATAGGTAGTGCTAAGTAAACTGAATTAAAAGTATTAATTTGTTTACCATAGCAATGCCACTTCTAGTAATACAGTGAAGAAATGAGAGTGTTTACTGTTGCCCCCATTACATTGACAGAGCCCTTTTGATCTTTAGAGCTTTCTCTAGCTCTTCCCCTTTTCATTACAATTCTCTCACCCAAGTCCAGTACTTCATGGTTGTAAATACCTGTAAAGATGCAAGTTGCTATACTTTGTGACTGTAAGAGGTAGACTAGTGTAAATTACGCAAAGAAAAGGAGGAATTTACTCTGGAATGAGTTCAGCCCAGTGCTGTCATTGGCTTCAGGAGGAGGGATGCTCCTTTGTGCCTGTGTGAAGAGGAGAAAGGTGAAGGCTGAGTTAAAGCAGATCAGGCCTGCTTTATTTTACACACTCCTGTTAGCTGTTTTGCTGAAAATTCTGCCTGATCCTGTCCATCTCTGTTCTTGGGATGCTAACTTGCATACATTTCTTTTGCTACTTATCCCCATGAACAGCCACCAGGTTACTTGGCATCCTGCATGCTGTCTGCAGCTGGGGCTGCTTACCCTAAGCTGCATATGGTTGACTAGGACTCCTGAGAACCAGTATACCTGTGTTGCCACCCCTTGATTTGGTTGGGCTCATTTTAAGCAGCACATTATGCAGTGTGGATTAAATTAATGTATATTGCATAGACTAGAGGTACTAAGTAGGACTTAGAGTACTGTCCACTAGGCACCTCCCTAGCTGGCTGTGGATAGCTGACCAGCATTTTTTTAATCTCTCCTAAACTGAAATAGAAGAGGTCTGTGACCCTCTACATTCCTTAAGCAGTGTACAGGAGTGTGTGTCTGTTGCAGGCTTTCTCCATGCTTGTTATATACGACCTAGAGATATTCCCTCATATACCTGCTGCATGAGGACTCCCTCCCTCTTCTCTTGGCAGTAATGCTGATACTTGGCAGGAACAAGGATGTTTTCTTGCCCCTCTTATTATGAGCAAACTTCCAGTACATAAACAGATTCTTTTTTAACTAATTTAATATGCACAGTTTTATCTTATTTGTTTTGTCTTTCTTCCAGCTTCATCTCGAAATGACTCACCGTAAAAGATTTATTCAAATTTTTGAAGTTCCTTTTTAATGCAAACTCTGGCTCAGCCTCTAGCAGTGCAAGATGCTGTAACCCAATAATACTAAGTCTTCTTTTCTTAATTCTCAAATGTTTCCCTTTCTCCTTTCCTTGTGGAATAGGTGAGAAAAGCAATTGCCTCCACTGCTTCATGCATCACAACTCAAAGACTCTCTCCTTCCATGTAATTTTGAATCCCAGCCCAGCTGGTGGTTCCTAGATTTCAGGCTCTGAATCTGAGTTCAGCACTTTCAAATGAATCACTCAGAATAGTACTTCTGTCAAAGAGTCTTCTTTTTGTTTTTTCCTGGAAGGTTTTCCTGATTTTACAGATGCAGACCAAGAGAAAAGAACATTCTCATAGAAGTACCAAATGCAGAGAAAAAATATTAACGTTTTGAGGGGGTTTTTTTCCTGCCTCTTTAAAGTGCTCGTTCTCTTTCTATTGTCTTTTAGTGCAACAAAGATGTGTGGGATATGCTACCTTTGCATGTAATTGGCCTTGTTCTTATTTATTTGTGATTCCATCAAGATTTAAATTGACACCTCAGTGTTTCTGTGAAGGCCTGTCTTTTGAGGAGCACTTTTTACCTTGTTTTATGGGCAGTTAGTGGGCTAAAGATTCTCCTGTTCCTCTGTTGTCTGTGGACAGTCCTCTTCAAAAACAAGTTAATGGATAATGTCCCAGCTCTCACCAGGAAGTCTGGGCTTTAATAACCTGCTTGCTTAGGAAAACATATTATCAACTCTGAAAACAGAAACAGTGAAAATGTGTAATGAACTGGGATACATCTTTAGTTTCGATCATTAGCACACAGCCCTGATCTTCATCCCTAGTTTGTATTGATGCTGGTAGTATCAATGGGAATCCATTGATGAAGACAGTCCAGTTCACTTTTCAAGGAATACAGGTTAGGGGTTCTCATCTGAGCAGCTCAGTCACCGTACTGGTATAGGGTGTGGATTGATTAAATAGGGTGTACAGGAAATCACATACCTTTTATCCCCACGGGTGTTTGTTGAGGGCCATGCTACTTCCTTCCACAGAGGCAGACAGAGGCTGTAAGGTGCTGGTGTCTTTGTTGAACTCTGAAGGGCAGAAATGCTTTTCCAGTTAGTCTGGGTGAGGATTGTTGCAATGTAATGCAGATAGTTAGACATGAAACCACCAAGGGAGGCTTCTGAAAAAACCTTTCCTATATTTATAATGATTACAGATAAAAAATGTCAAAATAAATACGGGAAATATTATTATTTACTTTTAATATTTTATTCATAGTAATATTCACATCTTAAATAGAGAAAAAATACAGACAACAATTTTGCAGTCAGATCAGAGTATCTCCTTACTCATATTGAGTTGACTGAAAGTGAGTATCATTTCAGTTAAATTTCTTTAAATTTTTCATTTTGAAGCATATAGAACTGCTTATCTTTTTAAAAACAGTGGACACTGAAATAAATTTGAGATACTAAAAATATTATTGAAAAGAGTTCACTCTTTTAAGATATAACCATTTTTATACCCCTTTGGATAATGTTTTCAGTAAAGTATTTAAATGAATCACAGATTGGCAGATATCTCATGTTAAGTGTGGAGATTTTGTTTAATTTTTGCAAACCTGAACCTCTTGTGGAAAAAAGGGGTCTGACAAACAATGAAAATGAAACCCAGCAGGAACAAAAAAAGAACAATTTGAAAAATCATCCACCATCTGTATTCACAAACAGTGAGTTCCTAAGCCAGTGCTACTTGATACTCTTCATTTCTGGAAAAAGGAGTGTGGAAAAGAAAGACAAGCCTGTAGTTTGTCCTGCCTTTCCAGATGCTTATTGCCTCCCTATACCAGTACGGTGACTGAGCTGCTCAGATGAGAACCCCTAACCTGTATTCCTTGAAAAGTGAACTGGACTGTCTTAATTGATTTAAATAATACTGTCACTGTTAGTAAGGGTTCGTTATCACTGAAACAGGTAAGGGCATAAACAAGCAGTCCTAGCTAACAGATTTGATATGACCCCGACAATGAGACGATGACAAGTTGCTGAAGGTTGCAACCTTTTCAGCTAGCAGATCTGTGAAGGGAGGAGTCTGTGAACACAACGTACTCGGTCCACTCTGAAAGGAAGGTGATTGAGAAAGGGCATAAGATGATGCATATTAGACCCAAAAGCTCATCTGCCCCCATCCTTGTCTCGAGTGTGGCCAAAAGTTGAAGGATATAGCTATTCCTCCCTGGAATACTCCTGGACACTAACAGGCTGCTCTACCCTTGCTGAGCCAGAAGAGAGGTTTTTCTTCTTGGTGGACTTCAGAATGTTTTTTTAAGAATCCAGTCACAGAACTTGTGCAAAATTCTGCATCCCCAGTGTTATCCTTCCTCAAGGTGTGCCACAGCTTGTCTGTACATTACATTGGTTTGAGTGTGAGATCTGCTTGTGTTGTTTGATGCTGCTGAGCTCTTATATTGGAAGAAGCAGTGAATGGATTCCCATTTGCCTTTGCCACACCACTTACAATTTAGTAGGTCTCTGTCATATCTTCCCCACATCATGTCTTCCATCCTGGAGGATCTCAGCACATTTGATTGTTTCCTGTGTAGCAGTCATTCTGCAGCTTTTATCCTTGCCACTCTTTTGTATGCCTTTTCTATTTCTGCATCCATTTTAGAAGTGGGAACAGCACCAGGTACAAGGACTCCATGGATTTATGCACTGAGACAATCATGCTCTCTCTTTCACGGTGATTCCTAACATTTAATTTGCTGTTTTCTTCTGACAACTCTCTTCTTTGAGCTGCAGTTTCCATTATCTGTTATACTCTTTGTATTACTTGTCCAGCTATTCCATTACCTATTCTGTGTTATCCAGATCTACTTCTTGCAGTACTGAGCTTGGAGACCATAATTTTATGTGTTGATTCCAATGTGTGTCTCTTTCCATTTACTTACATTAAATTTCATTGATCATTTTGCCACCCAGTGATTCATCTCATAAAATCCTTTTGTGTTTCTTCACAGTCAGCTCTTGTCTTTGCTACCTTAGTCATCTTTCCAGCTTCTGGGTGAAGCATCTGAATTCCTAGCCTTACCTCTGGAACCCCTTTAAAAGCAGACTTCCTAGAAGTTCCTGCTGGATGATGCTGACTGATGCTGAAAGTGCAAGTTCCAGACAGCAGGGTGAAAAGAGTGTGTTGGAGTCAGGTTCCTGAATGTGGAAAGCTGATGTACTTAAGCATTGTGCAGCTTTAATAATTGATAGAAGTAGTTAAAACACAGCTCTTGAATGACTGTGCAGGGTGCTGAAGAGTATTTTTCCCCAGTTGGGCCCCTTGCCATATGTACATTATTGTTACTGTAACTGTATTGTACCATATAAATGAATGATTTATGTAGTGATTTATCCACTCTACCATGACTATGTGACCAATCTCCCTTACTAGATCATATGCAAACCTTTACAATGGCAATATATGCAGGTTTGTATTCCAGAGCAAAACCTGCTCTTTAGGCAATAAGAGCTGATAGGGTGTACATTACTGGCTGCTAGAGCACGTCTCCACGTGTTCATCAAGCACAGGTCTGGAGACAGCAGTCTGGATCTGCATCCCAGAAGAAGCAGGATTCAGACTGGCCATACAGCCCCAATGTTGTTTTCCTGGGATGAGAGTGAACATTTGTAAATTTCACGTAAGACCAAAAAGCAGTTTGTTTTGCTTTACTCCAGCTGTTCCTAGATAAAAAAATAGTAAAGGGTGGGAAGGGACATTCAAGTGACAGTCATTTCTCATCCAGATTTTAACTAGTGGTTCATATATTCAGTCTGGTGATGCCATGGTGAGTTCTGCCATTGTGACAGGTGCTGCTATGAAATTCTTTACTCTTTTCCTTTTCATTCTGAGTCAGTTGCTATCCCTGTGACATGGGCTTATCTGGCAAGTGAGTAATTTTGATCTTTTGTTTTATGGCAGATCTGTGAGATAATAAGTAATGGATGGAACTGGTATTTTTAAATTATCACCAGACTAAAACTAAAGCTGCTGTTGTCTGTGACCTACCTGATGTTCCAATGCATTTGGAGGCATAGTGTCACTGGACTATACAGACATTATCTTCCACAGGAAGCTGCATCTTGGGGCTTAGGTTTCAGTATGGATGATTTGAGGAATCCTGCCCTTAGGTGGCAGGAAGTAGGTACCTACACTGTGACTGAGAGTAACTCCATTCTGTTGGTTTGGCAATTTAACAATGAGTTCACACTGGGGAGGAAGAAGTAGATCCTCAGTGTTTACTATTCCCAGTTTATTTTTTTTGATAGAAAGTTAAAGATCAGAACAGCCCAGCTGTCAGTGAAATGAGATAAACGTAGTAATTTGTCTGACAGGCTTCTAAATGCATTCTCCCATACATTTCATTTTGTCAGTGATTTAGCCTTAACAAACTTTTATTTCCCATGCAGCTTTTCCAAGGGCTGGACTTCATTTCCTCATTCAACCTCTTTTGCTTAAAAGAGATATCAGAAGCCTAAATGGATCTGATACATTGTTTGTAACAAACTGGGAAAGGTCCAAAGTGTCCAGATTCCAGGAGAGGTTTGCTGGAAGGGCAGTTAGCCACAATGTCGCATGTCTAATTGCAGAAGGTAAGTGGGAAATGTTTGGAGTACAGTGAGTAGCCAGAGAAAGACAGAAGGGTGGTCTGGGCAGGGTTGCAGATCATCCTTCACAGGAACTACAACCTAAGTCACTTTTCTGTTTGTATTCGTTGTTCAAAATCAGATAAAGCTGTGAAATAGAATTGTGTTGTCTATCATGGAGTCCCTGACTCTGCTTCCCAATTGAGGAGAAAAAGTCCTGTCAGAGGGAGAACCTCCATCCTGTCCTGTGGTAGTAGGGAACAACTTGTTCAAGTTCTCCAAAACACTCTGCTTAAGCAGTTGCTTGGTTTGTGGTTTCAGTATGTATATGGAGGTTCAAATGTTCCTACATAGAATCTATACAGATGCATTTCCTGAAATTCTCATGGGTCCCTGAGGGCTGGACAAATCCTGCCTTAGAGCAGATGGATCCTTAATGTTCTTTTTTTGTTTGTTTTTCCCTCTTTTTTTGCCTCTGATAGGATGGAATCAGTTATCACTGCTCTGATAACTTCACACCTCTACAGCATATCATGCAACACTGCAAACTTGGCTTGCAAAGCAGTTGATTTGTTCCTCTAAATTTTGTTTAATACTGATGTATGGATATGAAAGGGCATGATTTTGGTAGCTAGATCTAATCAGCACTTTGTATATAAAGTGCGTCAGAAACACACATCAATAGCAGTCCATCTTAGTGTGTCTGCATTCCAGATCCTTGTGTAGTGTAAGTTAATGTTCCTTTCATTTCTCCTGGAGCCCAGCTGGTCTTGCTTAATTTCACACTATTTTATATTCTGTTTATTACTGAGGCCAACAAATATTTTATTTTAGCTGTTTGTACATGTTAAACAAACATGGGATCTGGGTGGAATGTCTCTGGCAGAAACATGCTAATTCCTTATACCCTCAGAGTCCCTTCCACGCTTGAAGGAGTGGGCTCAGCCAGTTGAATTAGGCACCCAAACAGGAAAACCACAGACACACGATTATACTTGCAGCCAAAGCTAAATGGTGCAGCATAAAAGTCATGTTGTTGTTTGGCTGTTTCAAGTGAGGCCTGCATGAACAGAGACAGCTGGCAATGTCTCTGCCAGAGGCACCCACAGGACACAGGAGAAAGGGAATTCCTGCTTCATGGAGCTGGTAGGATCAGTTTAGCCCTCCTCCATGAAAAGATCATCATAGCTATGCAGCAACACAACAACACATTTCAGTTTCCAGATAGTGTCTTGGGTGTTCAGAGGCTAGAAAAGTCTGAGGATTTTAGGCTTCATTTTTCTGCAGACTTCTGCCCTGGTTGAGGCCACCAGGCCCTGTGCACTACTTACACCATTCATCAATCTCACAGAGCTGCTGCTGAGCTTGGACTGTGAGGAGAGGTGGTGAGTGCCACCCGTGTTGGCTGTCTGATGGTCTAGGGGTTAGGATGTTTCCTAACTACCAGAAGATACTAATTTGGGGATTTGTAGGAACATTTCGTACTTAGTCTTCCACTTTCTTTCCAGTGCTCAAACTGCTGGGATGTTAGATTTAAAAAGAAAGGGCACTACCATAAATCTCCATTTAAAATAGGGGAGTAGACCTGCTGTTTTCATTGAAAGACTGTAGTACAGACAAGTATGTGGTAACTTCAGAATAGCTAGACACCTTTCTCTTGGTCTATTCAGATGCATGAGCATCTCATTCAGGAAGGTAGAGATTTAGATCCAACTTGTGTTCATACGTTGTCCTGGCTAGTTCTGCTGGCTCCTTCTGAGAGCACTGTGCCAAGCTGTTACTGCCAGCAATGCCTAAAGTTCTCATTATTTGGTTAGGAAACTTAGGCATTAACACAAGTTATGTTGTGTAGCACTTCAATGGCTGGGTGTCCAAAAGTTAGGTGTATCAATGTACAGCTTGTAGAACTTCATTTACCTAGCCCTTAGCTATTAGGATGGTATATACCCTAGAAACCCCTCAGGGAGGTAGAAATCTGAATATAGGCTGCTAGACCAGTACTTTAGAGAGTGACAGTGAATGATCATTGTGACTGTGGTCTGTCCTGATGAAACACAGCTGTGCTGCTTTATTTATTGTTAATAGAGACTGAGCTGTATATTGTGTTCTTATGCTGCCATTGCCAGAGTGCTTGGGACTATGAACTAGTGCTCAGTAAAGCTGTCTGGTTTCACGCTGTGTCCTTTGTGGAGTATATTAGACTGTGAGCTGTGCTGACCTCTTTTTTTTTTTAGCTTCTGAGGAAAGCTCGAGTGGTGTTTTTGACTCTGAAACTGTAAGCAGTTTGGTCCTTGCCTCACCTAAAGACACAGATTCACTACATGGGGTGCTGCAGTAATTTAGATTGGCTGCAGTAACCAAGCTAGCAGTACCCTCATTTAACTGGGAAAGAGCTTGTAACTGTCTTCTTTTAAAATTCTTGAGATCTGAAAATTATTTTCCAGCCCTTTGGTCCAGAAAAGGCCAGGCTTCTTCATTTAGCCCATGCATCTAATAGTAGCTATTTTATTTTCAGAAGAACTGGGTCAAGTTGCATGCAAGCATTTTTTTGCATGGCAGATCTTTGTTCTGATGGTTTGATGGTATTGTAGATATTGATTACTAGTTTAGTATTGTTCCCTCAATAAAAATTGGTTGGGCACAGTATTTGTAGAACGAAACATCTCAAGAGTGATCAAAGGTGTGTGACTCATGGTTTCTCTGTGAACTGAAATTTTGTTAGTCTTTTCTCATGCCGGTGGGTGGAAAAGGCCAAGGGATGGTTGTTTGCCTAATGAGGGCAGGATACAGCTTTGAGGAAGCTTGAAACTCTGTGGCAGGGTCTGCAAACAATCTAGTCACATCAAATAGATGCCCACTGTTTGCCAAAAATCAGTGAAACAGGGAGATAATGAGGGAGATAATGAGGATAATGAAATAAAGAATAGGAGAGCACTGTTGTTCTTTAATGCAGTGACCTTTTTTGAGATGTGTCATTTACACGGGTGTTTGTATGCGTGTTGGCCCATGCTGATTTTACTCGGTTGTGTGATGGCTGTGTACCAAGGCTGGGGAAGCACCCTGTGGCTGGCCTCACTCTGGGCTCCATAAGCTATTGCAGTAATGCTGTAGTTAATGCTTTCTGGAAAAGCTGATATCTATCTGCATTTGAACGAGTACATTTTGGGCTAAATATTGAGAAATCACAGGTATGTAATGCAAATCCTGGGTGTGCCAGCCAAGCCTGTAGAAAAAAAGCTCATTAGGATTAATCTCTAGCAGGGTGAGTAATGCAAAGGGAATGAGGTACTTTCCTCCCTGAGTCAGCAGAGATTTGACATAGCTTTCAAAGGGGCTTCACTGGAATGCAGTCAGTTGCTTTGTGCAGTAGGTATGCTAGTTTATTTAATTTAGAAGCTCTTGCTTTAGACCAGAGAATACAGTACTAAATTAAGAGAGACACACAGCCGCATACTCTACAAATAGATTTAAACCAAAATATCTTACTCAGTTTGGAAGAAATGAGGTACATAATTATCCAATGTACACTAAAAGCACTAAAGGCAGCAGCATATGAAAGCTGTCCTGCCTCCCGCTCTGCTCTTTGAGCTTTGCCAGATTTTTATGTTTGAGGAACCATATTTACAAGTGAGGTATTCATTACATCCCATCTCTGTCTAGTTTCCACAGTGACTTCCACATGCAATATCAGGAAAATTAGTTGCAGCTCAAGATCACTAATGTGGTATTTCAGGAAGGAATAGCTAAAGAAGACTCATTTTATTAACAGTTCTCCAAAGCCTTTCTTAGATGGACTGTGACTTACTGGTAACATTTGTGTAAGACAGCAGGACTTTTTTCCTTGCAAGTGCTGTAGTCAACTAATAGCAATCAAATTCTTTTGAATGGTATGTAATTGTTAGCCCCATAGAAAGAATAATAAATTACTGGTTTTATCAATAAAGCCATACAGAGCCAAATACCAACACAAAGAAAATTTCAGTATAATTTAAAATGTTTAATCACGTTTCATTCCCAAGTAACACACTGGTATTTGTAGATTCAGACTGAGAACTTTATATTTTGCCTCTGCGTTTTCTTAAATTTTTTTCATCTGTATTACTCGTTTCATTCTGGATAACTTATCAGGCAGGGTAAGGATATTTGGAGATCCTTTCTAAAACTCCTAATCGTTTTTCAAAGAAAGTTAACGGAAAGGGTAGATTTTCTTGATAATCCTTTCAAAATTAAAATATAACACAAAAACACTATGTTTAAGTGACATTAAGGGTCTTACTTAAACCAACTAAAGCTGGGAAATTCAAAGTGAATAACTAACACTGTCTTGTAAACTGCCCTCATGTATTACAGCTGACAGTGGGGAAGCAGAGGTTCAGAGAGCAGTGCAGATAATAATCTTAAGAGTTTGGATGTTGCCTGAACCCCAATAGGGAGAGCAGGATAGATGTCTTTCAAGATCATTCATTCTCATGAGAGATATGGCATTTCCTTTTCATGGTCATACTTGGCTTTTCTCTGGCCAGTTTATTCTTCGTTCCCTGCTTAACAACAAGGGCTATGTAGCATGTGAGTAGTTTTCAAGAAATAGGGATCTCAAACTTGAATCTGAAGCCTGGAGGATCCTGATCTCAGGGTTGCTCTCTTTCCAATCTCTAGTTAAAAGAAACCCAAACTAGTCAGATCTAGAAGTAGTAGAAGGGTCCAGATTCCCCCTTGTTTTCATTTGGGGTCCAGTTTGACCTTTTTTTTTTCATTGAAATAAGTTCTTTTTGCTGTGTTTGCACACTTTATTAGCTTCATATTGCCAGTGTATCAGACAAGCATTAGTTAGGCACAGCAGGACTTCTTAGGGCGAATCTATTGTAGAGCTCCCATGATTCATTTAATTTGTACATCATTCTACAGGTTTATTAAAATTCTCCAAATGTTCTGAAATATCTAAGGAAGGGGAGATGTTATATGTCTTAGTGCTATTCATTGAAACTGAATGGCAGATTTTTACGTAGCAAGGGGAAAATTCTTAATTTTCTTTATTCTAAAAATACAGTCCATTTGAGGCAGCAAAAAAACTTTGCCTTTCAGCCACTAACACTAAGGTTAGCCAATATTTTGCAGAACTCTCGGAAGCAGAGCCTGCAGTCTTTGATTAATGTCAGAATCTCCTTTCAGTTTTTCTCTGAACACATTACTTTAACATTTGCATAATTGTTTAAAGTTGCACATTTTGCTGATACTGCCCCTATTAAATGATACAGGAAAATACAACATTACATTACATTACATTACCAACGGGATCAAAACAGAAAGTGACACTTTTATGCAGTTGTGTATTTTGTGAATCAGGGTTGTAATTGGAACATATTAACGATATACTTGACTCCCCCTTATCCTGCTCCGCCCCTGCTCCCCCTGAAACCATCCATGTAAACTCTGAGGATATTTAACACATTTTAAGCTGTCCAGTTCTATGTAGCTCCTTGTAAAGTAATTTGGAATGATGATTCCTTCTTGGCGAGACGTGCTCAGACGTAGACTCACACATACACATAGCAACACATAAAGCATGAACCTGTTAAGGATTTCACCTTTTACAAAATGACAGAATAATTACAGGACAACATGTCCTTCGTGAGTAAAAACAACTAAGCTAAAGTGCTTTCAAGGCTGGCATGGCCTACTTCTCTTGTAGCAAGCTGCATAAATCATAAACTGCTAAGGGATTGATTCATACGCTGAGTGATAACTAGAGTCTATATAATGGTGTACATAAATGTGTGGATAACATACACGTATGCTGAACTGAATTCAGTTCTTCCTTACAGCTTGGAAACAGAACTGACTTGATAAAGCCCAAACCCTGACTTTGTATACAGGAACAGAAAATGTAGAGGATGAACCATGTGCTTCCTTAATGAAGGGTAAATAAGTTATTCAGTTTTCAGACCTGTTCAGGGGGGGACTGTGATAGTTGGTAAGTTGGGCCTTAGGCAAAACTTACTGTGTTAGAAGTTCTCAGTCCTGAAATTAATGTTCCAGGCTTTAAAAAAAGACGAAGAAGAAAAAAAAAAGGGATCTATCATCTAATTTTACCTGTTTGGAGGTGAATAGACATAAAAGTGTTGATGTTTGCAGTATTTGAAAGAAAACATGCCTTAGTTAAAAATGAAAACAACCCCAAAACAGTAATGTCATCTGGCTTTTCAAGTTACCTCTTGCCTCTCACAGTGTCTTTATGGTGAATAAATTAATAAACTTCTTGTATGTTTTTATGACCTGAAATCTTTCAGATGCTGAAGGTAATCTATATTAGTGGGATAATATTTCTTTCTCTGAACACTTTACCTGGACAGATTGCACATATGCTCTGGTATTACCAAAGGCCAGGTGAATCCTGAAGAGCTGTAAGCAAGGGTAACTCAACCTCTGAAGGTTACCCAGAGATTTAAGCTACATGAAAATTATGCTTGTCGAAAATACCTACTCTTTACAAGCAGGGGTGCTTCTTTTTTTTTTTTCACATAATTTTAGGGCCACAGTTTCATAGGTACACTTAATAGGCTTCTCTTTCTGTACAAAAAACCTTTGCCCCTTGATACACAATGGCACATTGGTTGGTCTAGATAGCCAACATTTGCATGCATAGGCAGTAGATTCTGTCATTTATGCATGTAGATAATAGAATTTACATGCACAAAACTCATTTGGACTTGGCCTCAGAACAGATTGGGAGGACAGGTATTTAAGATTTGAGGGACAGATGCACAGTAGGGGACTGCTGGGGTAAATGATGGCTGAGTCTGGAATATTGAAATGGGAATGCTAAGGAAAGGATGAAGACAGTGCTCATCTGGTTTTGAGTTGTGCTGAAAGCAAAAGGAGTTTATACAAAGAGCAAGGCAAGAATGATATCAAAGGTCACCTTTCACTGTGAAGAGAACTCTAACTTGAAACATGAAATTTTCTTTTCTGAAATATGTTTTTGCCCTATGGTCTCTGTCCAGTGACGGCCTTTAATCTGTCTTTCATGAAACTTCAGCCAGAGCCTAGTACTTCATGTCACCAATACCAAGTAATTTAGCAGAGATTGCAGACATGTAAGGGTCAGTCCTTCAACTCAGGTGAGTTTTTTAGGCTCACTGAAGTAAATGCAGCAATGTTGGTTTTATGCCAGCTGAGAAAATGTGCTCGAATATTTAGACTCTTTCAAAATTCCTACTGTTTGTAGACTAACCCTCTATTTCATTTTGATCAACCAAGAATAACGTTCTGGTTCTGAATTTTGGGACATCTTTTACAGTGTAAGAGCAAGTTGGTATCCACATCTAAATGTTTACCCTTGAAATCCCAACTAAACAAAGCTTGTCACCCACTACAAGGCCACAGCACAGAGGAAGGTGTCGTCTGAAACCAGACTATGAAAACCTTTTTGCATTTTAATATCACAGTGGTTGCTCAGCCTAGTCCAGACCCACTCTTTGCTTAAATAAGACCTCACTGAAATTAATATGAGTCACACTGAAGTCAATATGATCTTTTTCTGAGACAAGAGAAAATTCGTGTGGGTCTGTTTTGGTGCGCTGACTATCAAGGCCTCTGCAGCAATGCACTTAAACACAACTGGGTGAAATATGGAGAGAGCAGAAGTCTTAATTTCACATTTCTTGGGTTTGTCAGATTACTTTATATAGTATCAGATTGTTCTGTGAAAGCTGAGGCCACAGGAGTCCCATTACAATTTTTGGGCAAGATCCTCAGTTGATGTAAACTGGTGTAGTTCTACAAGAGTAAGTGAAATTGTGTTGATTTCGATAGCTCAGGATTTAGCCCACTAGGTCTGAGATAGCTATAAAACCTTGCTGTGCACTTTGAAAGTTGTACCCCATAAATGCTACTGTAGTGCAGTTTTTTATAGTGTCTATAGGAAACCCACTTTGTCTCTGTGGCTTAAAACCACTAACTAACCAAGGTCGACTTTCTGTCATTCTCACACCATAACTGTTAATACTAATAAGTGGGGGTTTAAGTGTACTGTCTCTTAGTGTGTTTGATCTTTGTTTGCTTTTTAGTTTGTCACTCTGAACTATTTGTATGTTGGACCATTTTTATATGTACACAAACATAAAGGGAATATCACTAGCAGGGACTACCTCAGTGCCCTGTGTAGTAGAGTATCCTTCTCTGCCAATGTGTGTGTGTACTTGCACAGGAGTGCTCTGTATGTATACACATGCACACACAATTAGTCTACAGTAAGTGTCCTCAAGCACCCACATTCCTTTTTCTCTTGGTAACTAATGAAATGATGGTTTTTGCAGGAAAGCATTATGTCTCATCGTGTTAGCTTTTCCAGTGTCTAGTCTGAACTTCGTTGCACTCATTGTCTGTGCCAGTGCTTTGGCATTAAGAACTGAGGTTGCTTCCCTGACAGACAGTCATTTGAAAGTGTTTTGCAACAATTACCTTATAAGCAGATTTGTTTCTGGAAAGGGAAGAAAATCATGCTAAGAGAGCTATAGAAGCAGGCACCCATGTGTTTTTCCCTTAGTACATGGCAGCTTGTATTTTTGTAAACATGAAGATAATATAAGAGAATCCATTTTTTTTCCAGTTACACAAACAGTTCAAAAGAGATTTGTAGTGAAATGGCTTCTAGCAATCTTAAATATTTCATGGTCATCTTTGGGGGGGAAGCCCCCAGCTTCAGTCCCCTGTTAATCTTTTTCCCTTGAGAGGCTGCAGGCTCTGGTTCCGATTTCAGCTATGAATTAGGGTGTGACTAGATTTGAACTTGAGTGTCTTCAGAAAAACCAAGGAGAACAATAGCAGCTTCACACTGTGTCATGCTTCAGCTCCAGTGAGTAATGCTAAATTGCTTGAATTGTCACAACCACATGCTTCCCTTGATGATCCTAATGGGTCCCTGCAGATCCAGTGGGGATCACAACACTGGCTGCATACATTTTTTAAGATTGTTTCAAGATATCATGGAACACATCCAGAACCCAGAGTGATGTTTTCTTTGGGGCCCCAGACCATGGAATGTTTAATTACTGATGCCATTACTAAAAATAGCCATAGGAAAAGGCACAGTTTAATCTTTTAGAGAAATGTTTGGGGAATGGGGGTTAGGGCAACTTGTTTTAGAGCATAATTTCCCTAAAGGTTAGAATCAATATAATTATAGTAAAATTATAAAAAAGGATTGTCTGTCCTTGTGTGCTTTTGTATGCAGACAGTGGGCACATTGTGCCCTTATTAAACAAGCCTTGCTGTTTCTAACTTGTGTATTTTTCTTAGCCCTTTCATTTCATACACTAATCTTCACCTAACTTGTAAAATTTTGATTGGGTGTTTGATGCCAGTTTCAGAGGTGATGTGTAGTTTGGATTTCCTTGCATTTGCTCAAACATAATGAACCAAAATTATGGCTAGTGGGATTTGTAAGCATATTGCAAACTAGGAAAGAATCTAAGCCAATAAGTGTAAGGCAGTCCAGAAGGTATCACACCTTGAATGCAGTGTATGCTGAGGGCATACCCCACTTGATCTTTGATGACTCCTAGACTCTGTTGAACTTTTGAGTTAATTGGAGTCACAATGACCACTAGATTTTTATACCTCTTTCTGTTGAAGCTCAAATATTTGTCTAGGGAGCCCTTTTCAAATTGACTTGCCCATTTGTATTTTTAATTACACAGCTAGTAGCAATAATTAGATTTTTGCATTCCTGAATGCGGATCTGTGTGTCAGAAGACTCAAGAATGTCAGATAAATGAATTTTCAAAATCAGCCAACAACTGAAGAAGAGGAATAAGCCCTAGTGACCCAGTAACATGTATCCACATCTCTAAAAGTTTTTTGAGAACTTGGAAAATTCAAACTGCAACTGAAAAGCACTGTGTATCCCCAGGCAGCCTTAATTTGCATGATCAGCACTTACTCAGCAGAGTACCATAGGTATGGGAGACCTTGGTGTATTAAATGGGTCACATTTAACTGTCCTTGAACAATTTCTTCTATGTACTAAACATAAACAAGCTTTTTGTCATATTCAGCATCACTGCTTCTCTTTTCTCCACACTTTCTTTGATACAGGGTAATTTTTCTGTAGGAAATTTTACAGCGACGCAGTGAATATGTTATGCTACTTTCCTCCCATAGTCTTGTTTAACAGTTCTGCACTTCTCTTATTTTGTATTTCTTGGATTTTTTTTCCTGAGAGTTGGATAATTCCATCTGAGCAAAAATTTAAATTAAAGTTGGCTTTTATAGCTGAGAATTGTTGAAAAAATTACACAGTCTCTTTTAGTTTTTTTAATAGACTGTGGAGACTGACTGTTCAGCTCTTGTCATGTAAATGCACTGCTATATAAATGGCACAGATCAAGCTGTCTGTTAGTAACTGGAAAGAAGATGCAAGAGACCATTGGTTTACAGAAGCAGCAGAAGGAAACTGTAGCAGAGTTCAAATGTAAATAAAGATGGCAGGAAAATGTTCTTTTCTCTTTCGCAATAAAACCCAAACAAGTCCTTCTTTAACACCCTTTGGTGTATTCTGTGCTGTGTTAGATAAAAGGTTTCTTCTTTATGTTCGAGGAGATACCTTTCTGACCATTAAATTATTTTCTTTAATAGCATCCAGTAAACCTTTCTCAAAAGCTAGTGAGTGGTTTTATGCCCTGGACAGTTTTGAACAGAACTCCATGAAGTCACTCTGTGCTATGCCAGAATGTAAGACTTGCATTCAGTGAAGATAAAGAAGAGGAAGAAAGTGGGGAAAAAACCCTTTTAAGTTACTTTATACAAAGAAAGCTTTAAAAAGCATTGGTTTTAAGCATGCCACTAGCTTTGATGTAATTAGCTTGATGTTAAAGCTATTGTATACTAATGTCTGAATGAAAGGTACTGTAATACATTCTATTTGCAGTGCAGCTCTATTTCAGAGTTGTAAGTGTACAGTCCTGCATATGCAAAAATTCTCTATTTAGATCACTCATTTTCCAAATCTTAAATGTCAAAATTGAACATTACTTTCTGTGAAATATGAGGTGATGTGTCAGCAGAAGAACCAGGTTTGTCAGGATTATTTGAAATTTGGCCCATTCAGTGTGAAAATCTAAATACATTAAAAGACTCAATTCTAGGGGAAATGAATACTCCTATTATACACAGAACCTAAAGATCTCTGAAGATAAAACCTTGAATTTCGATGTCTGAGTTTGAAATAGCTTCTTTTAAAAATATTTTCATTCTTTCTATGAACATATTTTTCCTTTTTTTTCTTTTTTTTCTTTCTTTTTCTTTTTTAAGGAATGCCTTAGCAATATGCACATTCTTGAAGAGAGGGTTCATAGGACACTTTTACTGACAAATTGCCTTTAAGGACTCTTCTGAATATATTACCTCCACAGTGTTCTTAAATTTGACTGTCTTAAAACAGTCATATAAGTTGGATAACTCCCTTCAATCTGTTTTCAATTGCAGATCATGGCACTTTCATCCAACAATTTTGAAGAGATAACTTTTAATTACAGTAATAAGAACCACATGGGCAATGATTGATGCAAACCTGATGTGTTCTCTTACTTTATTAATCTTTTTAATTAGAGACAAAAGAATGCTTTATCTGTTGAGAAGGAGAATAGATGAGTTGTGTTGTTCTGCTGCACTTTTTTGACTTAAAAAAATACAATTGCTCACCAGAAGTGTGTGTTTACCTGGATACAAAAGACAAGAGGAATGTGCACATTTTCTCCTCCAGCTTTGCTTACCTTCAGCTCTGTGTGATGCCCCATATGGCACTGAACTGTTAAGGTTGTGGTACTCTTCTGTTAGTTTTACTTCAGTTCTACAAACTTCTTATAAGCAGAGTTTACAAACTCAATTAGAGGGCAAGGAAATGAGAGACAGTTTAATACCACCATACGTCAGAGCAGTTGCTTGGCAAAGGGTAGTTGTGTGTGATGTTGAGAAAGACCTATGAAATGTCCTGTTTTTTAACTCTCCTTAGCTTTAGGTGCTGAGGTGCTTAGCATGTCTGGGGTCCACTGTGACTGTGGTTTTGAAGGGGTTGTAGTTCAGGATGATGTGAAAAAAACTTAAACAAGGTGATGTTGATTCAGGTGCTAATGCAGGTCTTTGAAACAGATACTGCATTTTATCTGAACTGGTTTAATGGATTCTCTTGCCTTGAGTGTAGAGAAGGTTAGATTCAGTTCTGTGGCTTGAGATGTTTTGCAAATATATAGGTAAGGCTTAGGTTTCACATGTTTGCCTGGAGTTTTTTGCAAGCACTCTGAGTAGGATTAATGGCCATGGTGGAAAAACAGCAGAGAGGCTTTTCCCTCTTACTATTGTTGTGATTTATTCTTTCATACTATGTAGTGCCAATAGTGTACCAAGTGAGTTACTAATAAGTAAAGACAAGGTCTCTGCTCTAGAAGGTTCATATTCTAACTAAAAATATGACATCTCAGGGCTTTATAGAGAGGCATGAAGGCAATGAAATTTGTGGACAGAAAGGGAACAGAGAACTTATGCACATAAGAGGTCAAAGGCAAAGCCAGTGTGATACCTGGATTTTGTGGTTCAGATGAGAAATGTGTAAATTAACCTATATCAGCCCAGGAGCTGGTGAAACTTCACAAAATGTTCTGCTAGCTAACAAGGAAAGAACAGCACATGCTTTCGGAGACCTGAAGTTCTGTAAGCTTCCTGCACTGCTTTAGCAATAGCATATAAATGACATGGATTACAGCCAGTGTTGTGGCTTGGTAGTCTGTGCTAGCATGTTAGGATGCTGACTTTGGGCCTGATCCAAATGTTTTTGAAGTCAGTGGAAGACTCTCAACTTCAGTGAGTGAGCTGCAGAGGTGTTTTGAGGTGCTCTCTTGTGCCAGCAAATTTGGAAATATCAGTGGGAAGAGAGAAGGGGAGAAGTTCAGTTTCCTCTATCAACTCAAGGAAGGTAAAGGGAATTTATTAATTCTTTTATTTTTTTTTTTAAGCAACATTCGGCAAAATATCTTTATGCCTGTCACCATGTGAGAAAATGCAGTGGGTTTGGGATGGGGGATGGTAATGGAGAGAGAAGGGCAGTTTGCTGAGTGGCCTCACTTTGTGAATTCTTATTTGTGCGGTAGAAGTGGGTGTGCAGCTCATCGTTTATATAAATGTTAAGTCAGATACAGTCTGCTTTAAAGCCATTCCAGGCAACCTTTATGCAGACCTACTAGCACTCAGTGCCATTCAAACTGCGACCTTGTCTGCAAATTAGTTCCCTGTGATTGCTTAAGTGGCGATACTTGCAGCACAGAACTGGAGAAGTTAGGCCTAAAAAAAATAATAATTGGGATTGCATTACACTTGGACAAAGTAGTTGTTTTAGCCAAGCCCGTTCATCCATCCCTGGGTCTGGACACAGTAACTCTCTAGAACCAGTCTCTAGTGTACTGAGAGTGGCAGGAGGGAGTTGAAGTGCTCAGAAAACCTCCATTTGTTTCAATCTGTCACACTCAGCATGAGGATGTATGGTGAAAGCATGGAGGGGATATTGCATTTTGAGATTCCTAGAAGGGTGCCCTGGCATATATTCCTACACACATGTTTGTCATATCTAAATTATTGAGCAATTGAATTTAGTAATAATGACCATGAATTAACCATCTGTCAAAGATAAGGAATGTCTGCTTTAACCCTCAGGCTGCCACACAGGCCTTTATATGGTGCCCACAGCATTCCTTTGGTATCCAAAGTGGAAGTGTGGCAGCAGACCAGAAGTTAACATCGGGGTTAGGAATTCCCTTCCACTTTCTGAGAAACTGTTATCATTTAGCTCATTTGTTTCAGCCAAACGTTAGCAATATCAGAATTGTTTCTGCAGATTGTTTTGATTTTGGACAAGAATGACTGCTTTATGCTGCAAATGCATTTCAGCTTTAAAGAATCAGGATCTTTTTTAATTATCTTTAGTGGTACCTAAGAAGAGATGTACATTGCACAGACGACTTAGAACTAAAAACTACTGGATTTTCTACTTAAATTGCCCTTCATCCTCCACTTCAATCGTCATCTAAATGAGGCAGTGTATATCTTTAAAAATGTTGTACAACTGTATCTTCAAAGAGTCCAGAGTAGTTCAGAGATCATTTTCTAAACTTACTTCCTTGCTGTGTACTTCAGCCATAAAAGGAAGATTGAATACTCAACATCCAGAACAAAGCTTATAAAGGAATAAGTGTAACAACTAATTTAGAAAGTTAGCTGGGTAACTGGTGGACATCAGTGTGGTGAGATTGTTTTGTTTTGTTTTTTCCTGCTTGAAATGAACTTCTTTCTAAGATCTGTTCTTCCACAGATTACAAGTGTATATTAGATTTTTCTATAAATGCTAGTTAAAATTTATAATGATAGTACCATTAATTCCATTTTGAGCACTGACTAGATCATATTATGTGGCTGTAACTACTAGGCCTGTTTTAAATAATGTATGTAGTATTTTGGGAAAAAAAATTCAACAAAACCTATCCATTTGTTTGCTGAGACTTTATTGAGACACTCTTCACAAGGTATTTGATTTCAGTAGTCTAGGAAATGGGTGTTTGCAGCATGTTGGAAAATGCAGCTTGTCCCTGGATAGTTTGGTTTGAGAGTGTTTGGGGGAATTTTTTTCTTCTTTTACAAGTGAGCTGCTTTCCCTGCCCCCTTTCTCCTTTTCAGTCTTTTCTGATGATCTTAAGTTCTCCTAACTGGTCCACTTTGACCTTATAACTTGTAGAAACATCCATATGGAAAACATCAAGATGCTTAATGACTTTCATGATTTCTCTGGGAGGGGAAGAGGGAGCAGGGGAAACAAAGTTCATTCATCGTACAGTAAGCTCATTGGTATAACTGAAGTGATCACTCTTCTCACCTGTCTCTCACGGTAGCTGCCTCCTTGCTGCTTGGGAGTTAACAGCTGATGGTACTGAGGAGAAAGGTTCCTCATACTTGAGTATTCACGGGTTGTGAAAAGCTGAGCAGCTAAAATGCTGCTGATAGTTTTACCAGCTTGAGGAGTTTTGTACATCCCCAGCTCCATGCATCGGCTTTGGAAGAATCATCTGCTGTCTGTCTGGAGGACTTTCATATCCTTCTGCACAGCCTGTACTGGCAATCTACCCCAAGCAGCTAACAATGGCTTACAGTACTTTCTTGTCCCATAATGAGAGATTGCAAACATGTTGTCATGTACATATTACAGAGTGGCTCTCTGGAACTTTCCTCAGGTTCAGATCAGACCTTCTCTATTTCCACTTTGTAAGGCTGCTTTGCTTCTAGAACCTGAAAAAAATCTAAAATGGAAATAATTAGAGGCAACACAAAAAGAACTTTTCAATATCAGCTGAAGTGATCACAGGGTATGGAGTATGTTTTTAAAAGATTACTCTCATTTGGTTCATGAAGAGTCACATTCCATGAGAGGTTAATTTGGGCCACACTGTGTCTTATATTCTGAGAACAGACCATGCTAATATACAAGTATGTAGCTTTGTCCTGCAAAATATTGTACAATGCAGTCCCTTAAACAGTCTTTATCTTGCAGTTTTAGCTTCCCCCCCACCCTCTTGAAACGTAGGTGGTCACCCAAAGTAAACAGAATTCCTTCTACTCCCTCCACATCTGCTATGTGTTATCTGGCACTCACCTCTGACCCTGATATTCATCATAAGAATAAGAATTGCATCCTATTCAGCTGCTTGTGTGCACTTTAACTCCAGTGATCACTGGCTGTTGAAATAGCATGTGCTGGGAGCAGAAATTGCTGAGACAGCATCAGGGTGTTCAAACTGGACTCTCAACTTTCTTGTGCACTTTTGGATAATTAAACCGAATTCTATGGATAAACAGGTCAGCACAGTATACTGGGAAACAATATAATTTAAGATTGTACTGGCTAGTGAATGGAGTGGAATGAGGTCAATACTAACTCTTAATAACAAGGATTTTTGAGTACTTTGCTAGCTGTGTGTGTCAAATGACATTATGCATCTGCATAGACAGTGTCCTGTATGGAAGCAGTAAGTTAAAAAGTGAGATTGTGTTGCAAGCAACAGTTAGTGTTCCTCTTCCTTTCACTTAATAACACCATCCTTCATGACCTAGTGGTATCATTCAAGGAACTAAGTAATTTTGGTTGTGTGTAAGAGTTTTAAAATCTGTAAATGTGAGGACCTGTATGTTAGGATGAACACAGACCTGGTCTCTGTGACATCACTGAATGGAACCTGTCTGAAATTTTCCTTTTTCACAAGGATGAGCAGAATGACCTTTTGATGCTGTGGAGGAAGAAATAAAACTGCCTATTTGCTTGCCAAGGGTGGATCAATTAAAACTTTGTAACTTAATAGTGAATTTTGTTTACTGTAGGCTTTCTGCTGCTTCCCACTCTTCTCTCATGGCAGAGGTGTGAGGGAGGAGCCCTCTGCTAATCCCTTAGTCTTCAAACTCACATCTTCAATTGAATTGTGATCATAATCATGCAGTGATCTGAGTTAATTCTGGCTTTGGCCTGTAGGATAAACTGCAAAAATCTTAAGTGTCTTTAGCTGCCAAGTTTATACCTCCCTCTCCCTGCGTCCCAACCCCATCACAAATCCTTTTGATTTGCAGAAACAAGAATAGGGAACTAACAGTGTTGTGACACCAGTGTGGTTTACCAGCTGCCACAACTGTCCTTTGGTGCTACAAGCTGCATGACTGCTTACAGACAAACAAAACCTGGTCCTCTGTATACCAACACTTTGGGGAGATCTCTGTCATCCCAGCAAAAGCTGTTCTTGTATGGGCACTTCTAGTCAGAGAGCTATCATATGGATTACAGACATCTAGGAATGCTTGGTGATACATGCTGATTATCAGGATGTGAATGGATTTATTTTTTTCTCTTTAAATTTGTTATGCTTCTTCACTTGCCAAGTTTGTTTCCTTGAGCATGTCTGTATTTATATTTAGCAAAATTAACAAGGGATGAAATAGGTGCTGAGGATGTTAATTATGTAATTATATGAGCAAAGACATACCGTGTAATGGGCAGAGAAGAAAAATGGCAAAGACCTTACATGAAGAAATTAAATCCCATGTTAGGTTTTTGATTAAGGTTCTCATTTCTACTGTGTAGCCAGTGGTCACTGGTGACCTCAAATGTAAAGGTGAAGAGTTTTATTTCTCATTTGCATTTGTTTAAGTATGCACAAGTGCATCTGATATATTGTCACATTAGTTGATTTTTTTTATCAGCAGCTTAAAGTATGGGAGGCAGGATTCTCATCCAGGAAATCATCTCTTTGAAAGAGACTGTAAAGTGAAATGAAAAGGATCGTATGAACCTTAGTGGTATCTAAGTGGTTTCAGTTTGCGCATTGTTAAAAATCATGCAGTGTCCTTTGGTGTCCTTTTCATCTTGTTTATTGTAATAAAGAAGACCAGTTAGTTTGAAAGGTAGTTCTCTATTGGAATTGACTTCTGATCGCCCTATCACTTCACAATTCTTTATACATCAGGGACACTTGAAAGTATATGCACATGTTTGTGGGGATTTTTCTTTTCCTCCGGAGAGATTCAATTATTTATGCTAGAATTCTTCTTATTGTGAGTTATTTTTATAATTGAATCAAAACTGTGTAGGCTGATACAGCCCCAAGTTACTGTTGTGTTCTGAAAATCCTCAAAATGGCTGAATAGAATAACTTTGTCACTTGTTTGTCATACCAGTTTTGACAATGGGTCATTCCATGGATGTCTAAAATGATCTTTAGCCATGTTTTATGAAGCTAGAACTGTAATCCAATAACAATTTTCTGGCTAAGTGCTTCTCAGTTGCCACTGGGGACTATCTGCATCACTGTTGTTGCTCTTAAAATGAGTTTAAGTTAAAAGGACACAAATTTCATATTTCTTTCCTTATTTTCTTGAGAGTAATCTAAGAAAATAATATTTTAAATAATTGCATTCTGGTTCCTGAGGGACATCAGCATAATTGCATTGAGGATACCTTTAGTTTTTTATGCATTTATTTATTAACAAAGAAGTACATACCATCTGTAAACCAAACGATTGGTCCAGTGGCACAAAACAATAAAGCAATGAATCCTCCAGTTCATTAAATTGGAATATAGGGATTGAATTACTAATTTATATTGGTTTAAATTTCATGTTGTAAATTACAGGATTCTAAGATGTAAGAGAAAAATGTTCCCCATGATGTAGGCTACCTACAGTTCCAGTCAGGAAAATTTATATAAGAGTCATTGGAGATGAAGGAAGGAGAGGTGCTGAAAACCAAAACTGGCATGGTTCATCTGGTACATTGGTGGGCACATCACAGAAGGTGCAACTGTAATAAAAGCCCAAAACAAACCAAAGAAAACACAAACCCTTATTTAAATGTTGAATACTCTGCAGAGAGTACTTTGAAATATGGATAGTGTGAAATGCTGGTTTCTGAAACTCTGCAACATGAAGGTCAGGTAACAGAAGAAATGAAAATGAGAAAAAGAGATGCTTCATAAACCCTAAGTGGTTTCATTTCATTCCTATGTTATCTCTCCTGTCAACCACCCTGGTGTTTTATTCAGTGCAATCTTGTATTCAAAACTTTCTTATGAATTTCAATCTGCTATTAAGTTTGCTGTATTTGGATCATTTTAGTTTGATTTCCGTGTTTAACAGTCTCTGGAGCTGTCTCTAGAAGCAGATGTAAAACCTATATATGACAATATGTTTTCTTCAGAGTTATTATGTTGACTGGATGCCTACTGTTGGGACCTAGTCCTCTTATTTGGGAGTTGAAGTGTGAACTGGCTCTTACGTCAGCCTTCAAGGCCACAGGCAAGTCACTTCTGTGAGTAACAGATGCCTCAGTGTTACACTTCTTCAGAAGTTGTGTTCGTTTCCTTCTTGAGTAACACCAAGTGTTTCACAAAGGCTGCCCTCAGAGTTTCTAGGGAAATGTTAGCTAATCTTTCCCTTTCTTGCAGAAAAGATTAATAATCTAACGCACCTATATGGCAATCTGTCATGAATATTCAGGAACTGATGATTGATTTAATGAATCTGAGATCATGTGATGTTTGCAGCATTTCTGCCATGGAGCCACACTTACTGTGAACTTGAAGCACCTCCCTCCTCCTTCTCCACTCTGTGAGCTTTTGTTTGGAAAACAAATTAGCACAGCAGGGTATTTGTCTCTATTCTGTACTTTTTCAGGGTTTTAAGGATGCCACTAGAGTAAGTAGTTTACTGTATCTATGAAATAGCATGTGATATGCTTGTTTCACAGTCTTTCTCAGGTGGAAGATGCAGTTATGATGAGGCTATTTGCCTGCAATAAGTGTAGGCTTTCTTTGTAGAAAACTTATCAGTTATTTGATTGCTCATTAAAATATTTTATACCACCATTAATTCTGATACTCAAAATAAAAAAATCAAGGTTCTTCCAGGTTAAAATCATACTTATTTCATGGGAAAGGAGACTTCAGTCTCTTCTGAACACAAGTGGCCTTTTCCACTCCACGTCAGAGTCGGGTGAAGGCTACAAGCCCTCAGGTCCGCAGGAAGGGAGGCACTTTCCTGAATCCCAGCTCTCAGCTCAAAGCAAGGCCAGCTTGGATCAGGTTCCTTAGGGCTGGTCTGTCAAGTTTTGAACGTCTCCAGTGGCAGGGACTGCATAGTCTCTTTGACCTGCGTGTTAGTGCTCTACTGTCCTAATGATTTTTTTTCCTTTTTAACAATACTTAGTTGCAGTGTTCCTTGTTGCAACTTGGTGTCCATTATCTCCCATCCTGTTACTTGTGCACCTCTCAGAAGAGTCTGATACTCTTCTGAGTATCTCTTGAATTTTCTGAGAATCTCTTGAGAATCTCTTGAATTTTCAAGAAATAGTATTCTGCCTTTAGTAGTTGGACCTTTATTTTTAGCATTTTGTTGAACCTCATTTAAATTTGTCTGAACATGGGTAAACAAATACTTATACTTTTGTGTAAGAGTCAGGTTTTCTATTTCAAGGTCTGCAGTGTGGGCACATTTGGAGGCTGTAAGGTGTATGACTTGGATTTGATAACCATACTATTGAAAGCTGGTTTATGACGACAGGCCTTTGCAGGTCATACTTTTGCTACAAAAATTTCTGCCACTTTGAGTGCATTATCTCACTGAAACTGCATGTATTTCCCTTGAGGCAGTGGCTGAACACCATAAACCTTGATTGTTTCCAAAGGCTCAGGGAGGCCAAGGGATCCTGAGCTCTAGTTTATGCTGATTGTCCATAATGTATTTGAAGCTTATTTTTCTATAGCTCATTGACTCTCAGTATAGAAGTGTTTTCCTAATATGAAAACTGTAAATGGAAGAAAGGTGCCAATTATCAAACAGATTTCAGGGTGCTAAGACATTCACTTTTCATTACAGTTCTGTCCTTGCTATTCCTAAATCCTTCCAGGAGGGTGATACTAGAAGATTTTATGTGTACTTGGCTGGACAAGATATTATTTAAGAAAGTTTAATTACTATCTGTTTTAATTGTGTGAGTTTATTTCAAATGTTCTCAATTGGGAGATAATCTGACACAAAATGTGTTTACAACACAGGTAAGTCACACAACTGATTATATGCAATACTTTTGATAGTATTTATTGATGTGAAATCAGGAAAGCAGGGTCCAGCTAGCGCTCTAGAAGTGCTAGAAAATGAGAAATACAGAGCTGGAGAATACAGCGTGCAGCTGTACATCATTCTAATGTTGACAGACCACTTCCAAGGCATAAAGCTGTATTAGAGAAATGAGTCCCTTTTCCATATCAACTCTCTCTTGAATCTCTTCATTGAAACACGAGCTTCCAGGTCCGTAAGTCATCCTTTCATGCCAGCTGGAGTTCAAGCTGTTGTTTCCTCAGCTGCAGGAATTGTGTGTGAATTCCCTTCTCTCTTCTATGGACATGTACACCCTTACAATCTCCAGTCAGCTGTCTCCTGCCATAGAGGAGTGTAAAAGATGTTTTCTTCCCATGCCTTCAGAACAAATAAGGATTTACTCTGTTATTTTAAAGGTGTTGTTCCTCTAATTTTAGAGTGATGAGATTAATTACTTGAAAAATAAAGGAAAGAGCTTGCATTTCTCTTGATTGTGTAATACAAACTATTTTTCTGAAGTACATTACTGAATTGTATAGTTCAGAGGTGTGGCTGTGAAGAAAGAAGTATCTGATCATATCATAAGCTAGAGTTTATATGAAACAATGAAAGTGAGTTGATAGACAAACATGGTCTGAGATTTTTCCCTCTCACTGATTCTTGACAGCAGCATATTATCAGATTAGGAATATTTTGACATCAGAGTAAATTACTAAAAATTCATGCTGGACTCTGTGCTCCAAGGAGCTTCTGCTAGTATTGGTCAAATGCAGCCCACCTGGGAGGACACTGTTGCTAGCTGCTCATAATTATGTGTATTAATCCTCTCATGAGTGTCACATGCAAACCACAGCTCCCATTATCTTTTCCCTTTCCTCACATCATCCTTCTTGTTCGACCAATTTCTGACTGTCTCCACTGCTCCTTTGAAGTGGGTTTGCTCTTTTCAGCTCCAGCACAGGCATTTCTGCATTTGCAGCTCCCAGCTGTGTTCCACAGGCCTATATTCCAGATGCCTGTGAGGACCAAACAAAGAATTACTGTCTGTAGCACAAAGTATATGGGAATACATCTGGAAGAGGGAAATATCAGCTGCCTGATAACAGGGAGGCCACTGTGGATGAAGAACTATTGCAAGGAATTGTGGCAAGAGGAGAAAGCAGCTGTCCATTTTAAGTTGCGTTTTGTTTGTTTGCTTGGTTGAGGTTTTTTTTCACTTTGCCCTGGCAAATTGGAGTTTTAAGGCTAATGCTGGGATATCACATTTTTTCTTTTCCGAGGCCTTGCATTTAATATTGTGCTGTAGTATAGTGGACAGGTTGTGAAGGGGCTCAATGCTGTGTATTTCAGTTTTGTAGCCATGTAAGTGGACTCTCTGCTATCCCACATACTTTGCTTAGGGTTCTTTTGTTCTCTAGCAGTCATCTATTGGTGACAAAATGGAGTTCAGTTTTGACAGATGAGGTTCAGGGTGAGAGGCTCTTCTTCGAGTAGAAGAGATCTGTGGGCATTTGCTGTCCCTGAGACTGCCTCTGTGCTGTCTACTGTGCCCCTGGGCCACATATATAGTGTGAGTGCCCCAAATCTGTGGGGACTCTGGGGGAGATGGGATGTTTGTCTCTGTCACAGACTACATCCCAGCTACATCTGATCTGTTAGGCTTCAGCCATTAATCCAGACAGGGCACTCTTTTGATCCTCAAATCACTTTGCATGGCAGGTTTCAGGGCATCAGAATTGTTACTCAGATGGCTGGACTTGGCATGAAAATACAGGTGAAGCACATAAAGTAAGAATACTGGCAGCTAAGAACAAAAAATGAAAGTATGGAGAGGATATCGCAAGCATTACTTTAGAACAAGGGGAAAATTACTTTCTAGAATGTGTGACCGACATTAGGGTAAGAAGGAGTTTTAAAAGTTTGACTGATACACATGCAAGAACAGTTCTTAAAAATTTAAAACAAGTAATTTGTGCCACAGCACACCCAAAAGATTGTTTCAGCACACCTAAAAAATGTTAAATCCTCTTTCATTTCAGGAGTAGCATCATAACATTCAGGTTTGGGGGTTTTTTTCCCCCTGAGAATCTTAGACATGTTCTGCCCACTTGGTTTTCATGAAGTCTGGATTTGGAAAGGATGTGGAGCACTGGATGTCCTTTTTCTATGTTGATACTGGGGGAGCTGCAGTTCCAGTTTTAGCTCCAGCCCCTTTTAAACCATACCAGCATAATGTTGTTGAGACAAAAAGCCGCAGTTACATTTGTACTTTTTAAACACATTGGACCAGTGGCAGTAAAGCAGACGATAGCAGTTTGCTCTCACCCACATTTTTAAAAATTTGATAGCCTCTGTGTTAGAGTCAGGAAAGGCAGCCCTCTGGTTCTGTCATTTCTGTTAAATGGCACTGCTTTAGACTAGCTGGCAGTAGGCTTTTTTTCTACTCACCAAGCAGTTTAATTCAGATAACTCCTCAGTCATCAAAGGCTCCTTCTTTGGTCACACCACAGTCATTGTGACAGTTCCAGGTAAGAGTATTTGGAAGGGATAGCTCAAGGGTTCATTCTTTTCAGAATGTTTACTTTACCTGACATATCTTTCCTGGGTGCCACAGTGATTAGTCATCTGTACATTATTTAAGGGAAGCTAAGGAATACTATTCTTCCATATAAGAAACAACTAGGGGATGGATAATAAAGATAAAGAAATAATAAACCCCCCCTCAGCACTGAAGAAGATGTGCTAGGAGAGAATTAAAATAAGTTGCACAGCAAGCAAAACACTGTGTAGAACAATGTGTGCATGTGTGTTCTAGGTAGGGCAGAGGATATTGACTGACATCAAGATTGCCTGAAAAGTCTCACTTATAAATTATTGTAAACAGGACTTTTTAAATTAATTTCTAATCTTCATAGACGTTAACTGTTTGCGTGGATAATTTCCATGTTGGGCTTCCTCCTGGGGAAAAACATTTGGAAAGATTATGATCAAAATGGTTTGGCTGTTTCTGGAAAGAAAGTGAATATGAATTGCTCTGTATAAAATTTTGAGCACTTTTTCTCCCCCTGAATTGCATCTTTCTTTTGTTATTTCAAATTACCACCAAAATCTACTGTCAAAGTGTAATCTTTCCTTGAAGTACTGGTTCCTGTTGAGAAAGATGCTATTGTTGCTTTATTCTATGAGTAAAATTGATACAGGTCTGTACAGTGACTCTAAATATTCCTAGTGGTGCTGCTGAGCGACAGGCTCATCAGTAGGATTCCATGCCACAGCATTTGTGGAGAGCTGGATAGCACTGAATTTTTATAAACCTGGTAATTTTTCAATAAAAACTGAGCTTATGAATTGAGAATTTAAAATCAGGATGTGATCTGCTGGATAATGCATACACAGCACTCACTGAATGACCAGTTCAAATATTTTGTTCAAGTATTTTAAATCCAATATTTTATTTTTTTTTCTTCGGCTAAGCGTGTGCCTTCGGGCTTTTTTTATTGCATGCTTTTCAAAACTTGCTCCAGAGACAGAATTATTAATTTCCTCCTAGGTTTCTGCATAGCACTCAACACTACAGTGCTTCACAAACCATTAATGAAGTTATTTTCACAACACCCTGGTGAAATGGGGAATTATTGTCCTCATTTGACAGATGGAGACTGGGACACAGTAAATCGAGGCTGAAAGTACCTACTAATTTGGGAACCCAGTTTGAGACATCCTGCTCCTATCTCTTTTAGAATATTTAACGTTGGGTAGTAAGCTGAAGGCACAGCTCCCTTTAACTTCAGCTGCACTCCTGAGTTATCAGCAAGGCAAGACCCCAGGTTTCAAGTCAGGCATGGAGCACATGAGGAAGGATGACCTCGTGTGAAAAGCTTGTTTTAAGAAACTTGTCCTGTATCTCATAGACTGTCTTATGACAAGAGCAGATGTAGAGTCCAAATTCTTTGGGGCAACTTTTAAGCTGCCTTAAGTAGGAGACTGTCTTTTTTTTTCCTCACCTTTCTTCCTGCATTCCTCACTCATTGCGTAACTCTGAATGTCAGCAATGCATGGGGCATCCCTTTTCCTCCTCAGGCAGCAGCCTTCTGCCCTGCATTGATTCTTCCCACAGGCAAGTCCTTGCCATGCACTGCATAAAACAGTGACTTTGTGGAAAACTCAGTTTGTGATTATGTAAAATGTACTGGTTTTGGCTGGGGTAGAGATCATTTTCTTCGCAGTAGCTAGAATGGGACTAGTCGCATGATGTGTTTAACCAAATGGTAAACTCTTGTCCTGTCTTTGATCACAAACAGCTTGAAGTGTATCAGTGGAGAGAACTAGACTACTATTGAGATAGTGAGTATACTGGCATAAAATGGCTCTGCACAAGTCTGTGCAGGCAGATACAGAATGAACAGTGATGATTACTGCTTAACTGTACTGATTTCCTCCCATTCCCCATCTCTTGTCCCAGGTTATGTACCTAGATCCCAAATGTTGTAGGGTAAGGACTACTATGTTTTGCTTGTATAGAACTTAATACAGTGTGGGCTTAATCAGGAGACCTCAGTTGCTCTGATGGAGTCCTTCTTCATTTACATTATTCATGTTATCATCTGAAAAAAAATGAGTCTCAACTACATAACTGAAGTATTTGCTACATAGTCTGTCCTCTGTGGGCCTCAGAGGTGCTGATCACTGACAGTTTGCTATGTGTATTGCCCACATAGAATGTTGAAGAGAGAATTGCAATTCGTTCATTAACTTTTGTTTCTCTTAAGTGAATTTAACGTTTATACTTTTCAATTTACTAAAGTGCTAGCGGTTTATTAAAAGAGAACGTTAAAGTGACCTGTATACCTGTATCACAGGACTGTTGTGAAGATTAATAATTAGATAATGTTTGTAAAGCACTTTTATAAGTGAGAAGTGCTATAAAGTGCTAAGTATTATTATTGCAGCATGATAGAGATCACAAAACACAAGTGAATTAGCTCTAGGTTTAATCCTTATAAGGCAAAGCATACCAGGGGCAAAATAACATTACAGTTATTTTTCTTACATCCAGCACTTCATTAACTACCACATAGGGTTATATAACTCTGTGAGAGTCTAACTTAGTAAAGTTTATAATCATAGCAGGAAAAGTTCTCACGGGTTTTGCAGGCAAGACTTGTATGTACAGCTTTTAAGGTCACACAGAGTTCCTCCAGCTATGCAGCATTAGTGCCTCTAGTTGCATGTAGGGACATCACTGTCCACTTTGGCTGTCTCCGCATTAACCCCTGTCACACAATGCCTCTGTCTAGGTTGGATAATACATGGCACTAAAGATGAGTCTTCACTGCATGTAAAGTGGCATAGTGCTATTGAATGAATACAGACATCTGTATCTTCTTGAGATTTTACTATGCTTTCTCTCACCAGCTCTTTCCCACAGCCTCAGTCACTCCTTAATCTCTGCTTTTCCTCTAAATTTTTACTGAAGATGTGAGAAAGACTCACCCCAGCAAATCCATCACTTGTTTTCTGGCTCCAGTCAAGCCTTTAACATCTTTGAGAAAATCAGTCAGCATTTTCTTTCCTCTTTAATTCTCAGTTATTGCTTATCTTGCTGCAGGTGGCCTACTGCTGCTGCTGCAGTCATTGCTTTCCTTGAGGATACCATAAACATAGAATATTTTCTCAAGTCAAATTCTGGTGCTGCCTGTTTTCTGCCTCATCCTCTGTAGGACAGTCTTGAGCCAAAACCTTGAGAAGTAGCATTTATTATTTGTTATAGCTACCTGCTGAGAAGAGGAATGTGAACTAGCCTCCCCAAAGAAGTGGTATGCCAAAACTTTGGAAGATGGTCTGTTAAGAAATATTATGTGCCTCTTTCAATTGTATTTAACTTCTCCTAGGCTGCTTTTTTTGTTGTGGGGTTTTTTTTTTGGTGGGGATGGAGTTTTTCTTGTTTGTTTTCCCCCTCCTCTTCCTTCTTGCTCCAGTAACTGTCAGTAGACAGCCTCTGAAATCCTGGCTGCTGCTATGAAAACTGACTCCCTCTTAATTTTATGCTTGCCACCCTCATCTGACTGAAAAATTCCCTTGTTTTATCTTTAAAAAACCTTCAAAGCAAGTAAATGTACACCAAGGGACCATGTCCCTCAATACAGTTCACAATCAAACTACTGTAGTTTGTTTAATGCATTTCTTTGCTCCCAAAATATGAAAAACGTGTGTTAAAATGTCAGGTCTTGTATGATAAGTGCTGAAGTGAAACCAGTTACTTTGAGCACCAGATACACAAGCTTCAGGGAAACAATTTCTGGACACATCAGACAGGTGTTTGTCAGGATCTAATTGCAGCTCATTGAGCAAAACTGCAAAGCACCTGTGCTAGGGCAAACCTGCAGTCTACAGAGCTCACAAGATCATGGATACCTGTCCACATGTCTTTAGACATCTTCAACATACCCTGCTTCAGGCAGTCTCAGGAAGGTGTCATTGGGGTCCTCTGCAAGAAGGACTTCACCTGCCTTCATGTCCAAGTGCTGTCTGTGGCACATACAGGTACCATGTGGACCAGAACAGGTAACTTTGGGTGGTAGATGTGAGAGGTGCTAGAATGAAAATGTAGACGAACAGACAAAAGGTCTGATTTAGGGACCTACTGATTCAGAGCTGTTGTACTTGTGGGTTTGTGCAGCAGTGGGATTTCTGTGTGGGTAACACAAGATAGGGAACTGTAACTTTGTAAAGGAAAGGGAAGCTCCACCTTGCCTAAATTGGAACCAGCTGACTCCAAAAAAACAACAGGGTGGGGAGGGGATTATTTATAGTCAAACCAGCAAGGGGAAGATTATTTATAGCGAAACCTGCAAGCAAGGCTACAGGTGGTGAAGAACTCTTGGGTCAGGCAAAGACATCTGCTAGGTATGTCAGCAATACAAAGGTATCTCTGTATCCAGTAGTAAATGATAGGACAGAAATTACAGCTGACCTGAGGAAGAAAGGTTGCAGAGGCATATTTGAGGGAGGTAACAACATGTCAGACAAAGGAATTAACTAAAAGCAGGCATGCTGCCAAAAATAAAACCTATATACCAATGAGAGACCTAAAGTCAAAATCAGGTGAACTAGGTGCCTGGGGATGGAAGAGTAGTGACCTTCACCATGTAAGTGTGACTCAAACATTTGATGATACTAATGCATTATTATAGTGCATAATTATTAGCCAGTCAGAGGAGATCAGATGCAGGAGCATTTCAGTACTTCGCTATAAATGGTGTAGAACAATTGAGCCGTGAGGATGGAGTATAGATTTCTGTGGTCTAACCAGCTAATATTTCTCAATGAAAAGGTATACAATAACTGGACTGGGATATGCTGTTCTTCTAGTGCAGTATTTTTAAATATTTTACGGATATTGAAACTTTGTGTAAGGTCTTTGGTGTGGTGTTATTTTTAAATCAGAAAAACATTCACCAAGAAAAAAGAAGATACATACTACTTGTTGCCTGCTCAATGAAATGATGTTGAAGACGTGATTCTTGTTCTCACTAACAGCTTGCTGTTACTCTGGCATTATATAACATGGACAGAAATACATAGACACCTACTGCTTGAGTGTAAGGAAGGATTAGTGTAAATGAAAATTGTTCCCCACATGTGCAGTTGTGAGGAGCATTAAAGAGGTAACATTTACCCATCTATGAAATGGTTTTGTGTGGCAACAGTCCAAAGTTCAAAGAAGCAGTTTCTTGACAATTCAGATTATTATGCTGAAGATCAGTTAGTTCTTCAGACAGGCACAAATGGAGAGCTCTCAGTCATACATTAATTGCCTCAAGGTATCTATCTATACTTAGTAATAGTAGCCACAGTATAATTAGGTTTCATGTCTGTGAGAGAGAGCACAGTAACCTCTGTGGTTCAACACTGGGAATCTACTGTTGGACTGTTTAAAAATTCTGAAATGTACTTTGGGATGTCTGCAGTGTCTAAAGCATATTCAGAGGGCTAGAAAAATCTCTTGTGCTATCTTGTGTTCTGCTTGTTTTCTATTTTAAAAATAAATTAATGAAAAAATATTAAGCTAGAAACACAAGAAACCTAGTGAAAGACTTTACTGAAAG